>NW_027491837.1:600000-775043 GCF_021521415.1 Bidens hawaiensis | reverse complement strand
TTGAAACGCTTGAGGACATCATGAACATATTTTGTTTGATGAATGAACATCCCATCCTTCTTTTGATCAACCTGCAATCCTAAAAAGAACGTTAGTTCACCCATAGCACTCATCTCGAATCTTTTCTTCATAACGGCCTCAAATTCCTGACACATGGAGACTCTTGATGCAGCAAATATGATGTCATCCACGTAGACTTGAACTAGCAGGAAGTCACTTCCTTCTCTCTTCACAAACAAAGTACTGTCGATCAAACCCCTTTCAAAACCATTTTCTAGCAAGTAGTCCGATAACGTTGAATACCAGGCACGAGGTGCCTGATGTAATCCATACAGCGCCTTGCTCAACTTGTATACGTGATCAGGAAAGTCTGGGTCAGGAAAACCCGGAGGTTGCTCAACATACACAACCTCATCCACTTTCCCATTGAGGAACGCACTCTTCACATCCAACTGAAACACTTTCATCTTTTTAAAAGCAGCAAACGCCAAAAACAATCGTATCGCTTCCAACCTGGCCACCGGAGCGAACACTTCATTATAGTCTATCCCCTCTTGCTGATTAAATCCTTTAAACGACCAGCCTCGCCTTGTTTCTTATAATGATCCCCTTTTCATCTCTCTTGCACTTAAACACCCATTTTGTGCCTATCGCATGCACATTCCTTGGTTTTTCAACCAAAGTCCAAACTTCCATCTTCTTAAATTGAGCCAACTCTTCTTGCATGGCCTCGACCCACGAGCTGTCCTTAAGAGCCATTTGATAATTTTTCGGTTCAATCTGGCTAATAAAGCATGAGTACAAACATTCGTTCATTATACTCGTTTCTTTAAAACTTGTATAAACACAGGTGTGCTCATTCAAGCTGCTTCTGGTTTGTACACCGGAGGACACATCACCTATAACATTCTCCAAAGGGTGATCTATGTGAATTCTCGTGGTCGGCACAGCACCGACATGCAGATTATCTTCTAAATTAGTAGAGAGCTCATCAATGGTTGTTTCTGGCTGAGAGTGAAAAGGATTGATAAACTCTTCTTCAGGAGAGACAGCAGGGGAACCAATAGAATTTGATGAGGAAGGTTGACAATCATCAAATAGTTGTTTATGTGCCAAATTTTCCTCCTCATCTAGAATCATCTTCGTAGCAACACGTTCTTCTTCTTCTGTACGAACCAAGTCAGGTATGTTAAAAGACTTGAAGAGCCTATCATAGTCGAAAATCCAAGGAGGTCCGATGCTCGGTCTTGGTGATCTGTAACTCGTAATGTCGGTGTTACATACCACTTCAACCTTGCCGTTCGTTGTATTAAAGACACGCCTGTTGGGAGTCCCAACTTCGTAGCCGACTAAGATTCCTTCATCGGCTGCTTCACCAAACTTTGAATGTGCCTTTAAAATTGAACACGGGGACCCGAAAGCTTCAAGTCCACACAAATTGGGCTTTCTTCCATGCATCAGCTCGTAGCACGTTTTATTAAGTCTTTTTACCGTTAACACTCTATTCAGGACATAGCAAGCTGTAGAAACAGCTTCAGCCCAGAACACCACCGGAAGTTTCGAATCAGCCAGCATTGTTCTGGCTCCTTCAATTAAAGTTCTATTCTTCCTTTCAGCCACTCCATTCTGTTGCGGAGTATACGGAGCGCTGAATTGGTGTTCAATCCCTCTTGACAGACAGAAGATCTCCATTTCAAAATTTTTAAACTCAGAACCATTGTCACTTCTGATGAACTTCACTCGTTTATCCATAATGTTCTCAACTTTGGTAATCAGATTCTTCACCAGTTGAGCCGTTTCGTCCTTTGATTTCAGGAAGTATACCCACGAGTATCATGAGTAGTCATCAGTAATCACCAAGCAATAAGTTGTACCACCTAGACTTCTTACATTCACAGGACCGAAGAGATCCATGTGAAGCAGCTCTAGTGTACTAGCAATTGAGTTTACTTTCTTGGTGAGATGGGACTTCTTGTGCTGCTTTCCCTTTTTGCACGCAAGACATTTGTCTTCAAAATTGAAACTTTTTAAGGGAACCCCCAACACAAGCCATGTCTGACAATATGGTTCATCTTCCGAAGATGAATGTGCCCCATTCTCCTGTGCCACAGTTCAGATTCCGATTCGCTTGCTTTCGTCAAAAGGCACGATTCTTCCGTTGACATTTCAGTTGAACTTAGATCCATCATATACGTATTTCGATCACGTGGAGCCTTCATTACTATCCACTCCTCTGGTATTTGAAAACCAGGCTTCAACACAATAGCATCAGTCTTCGTGAAGTGTACGGTATAATCTTTATCACAAATCTGCGACACACTCAGCAGATTGTGCTTCAGTTCTTCAACAAAGTTCACATTTTCTAACGTCATCTTCCCGTTAGTTACCGTACCCCTTCCAGTTATTCTGCCACCACTCTCACCGGCAAAACTGACTCTTGCTCCCTGAACAGGTTTTAAATCTTGTAACAAATTCTTGTTACCAGTCATGTGCCGGGAACAGCCGCTGTCCACAACCCAAAGATTATTGGAAGCCCTGTTCAACTGTTCCTGCACAAACAAAAGAGATTATTAAAATTTGGAGACCCAAGACCTCTTGGTCTTGGGTCGACTAACCTTCTTATCAGAACTCACACACCTTGACTGACCACAGTTAGCATTAGGACAATTTTCACGAGTCCTAACAGGATACCTCCTTGGAGACTGATAGTGAGGCCAACCAAAATGACGAACATTAAGAGAATTAAAAGAATTATAGCAGTTGGTTTGGTTATTAGTAGTGTGAAAACGAGATGTGTTTCTTTGAAAACCGGTATTATATCTCAAATTTGAATGGTTTTCATTTTAACATTTAAACGATTACTAAAAACCTTAGTCTCAGTTTTCGAGGGCCTCACCTCTCTGAAACGCTGCTTCAGAGGGCAATCAGCAACAAGGTGCCCTGTTTGAATACATCTAAAACAACATCTATATTCAGCTTTCTTTTCAGCAGATGTTTTAGATGTGGAGGCAGTATTACCACCCGTACGTCTCACATAAGGTGGGACATATGGGTTAAGTGGAGTACTCTTTTGAGTAGATTTAACCTTTTCTCCACTAGTGGGTAATACTTCCTTCTCTTTTGTCTTACCCGACTCGGATGACTTATCCGAATCTGATGAGACTGGACTTGAAATTTTAATTTTTGATACAGGCGAACTTGTTTCGCCTTTACTAACTTCCGGTACTTTACCAGTTTCCTTAGCAGTACCTGTCTGATCAGCTACAAAATTAACAGATTCATGAACACTAGGATTGAAAGTATAATTATGGTTATATGGTGGTGGAACCTCATGGTAACCAATTCCTCCCCTCTTAGGTGAGGAACCTTGATCACTGACGAGGTGATCAAGAATAGTGGAGGAATTTCGGAATTGCTCCAGTTTCCTATTAAGTTCCACCACTTTTACCTGGTGATCAGCAATCTGCTTTTCTTTCTCAGCAATTAACTTGGTTTTCTCTTCTAAAACCTCGTAGCTTAGATCGATCACATCAATTTTTTCAGCTAATTTGGTTTTTAAACTCTTAACGTCCTTTTCATACGCTTTAATTTTTATCTTATAATTATTTTCTCTTGTCTTTGTAAAATGATGATCTTCTTTCAAGGTTTTAAATTCGGCATCCAATTTAACATACTGATCAGTAATTGTTGCAAGCTGTTCAGACAAGTTCTCACACTTAGTACAGATAGGTTTAGTACATACCTCGGTGTTCTGATCATCAGCCATGAAGGCTTTTTCATTTTCAGCAGCATTCACACATTCTTCAGCTGCAACCTTCGCCATGTGAGCTTGCTCAAAGAGTTCTCCAGAGAACATATTCCAGTTGTATTCTCCAGCATCAGACATCATGGCTCTATTCCCATTGTTATTTCCACTTTGTTGTGTAGTCCTCCCCTGACTACGTTCTACCCGTGCATTTGTGCACTCTTTTGCAAAGTGTCCATTCTGTTGGCAATTGTAACACCTCACCCTTGACTTGTCAAATCCTGGCTTTCCACCTACGAACTTTCTGCCAGTCTTCTTCATGAAACGCTTCACTCTTCTAACTATCATCGCCATCTGCCACTGCAGATCCATCTCCTCCAGATCATCAGGATCGATCTGGTCATAGTCTTCTTCCAAAACAGCAGGGTCCACAATCTTCCCTTCTATATAGTTCTCGTAAGAAGCAATAAAAGATGCATAGACTGCAAACTGCTCTTCAGCAGATTGGACACTCATTGGCATCTTAGTGTAGTTATTGCTTGAAGTACTGGGAGAGAAACTACTTGTGGATGCTTGAGGTTTCGAAGCACTTGATCCTCCAGCAACGAAGCAAACATCACCGTTCATGTTTACAGACACATTTCCTTCATGAGAAGAGTCAGAACCTGACTCTCCTTTGGAGTAGTAAGCAGCAGAGTCAGGCTTCGAACTTGAGCCTGAGTTAACTTTGGCACCATACATACCAGGGTCTTGAATCTGATCTGTTGGTGTCTCTTTACGAACCATATTAAGCTCAAAGGTTCTGAGCTTGTTTACTGCTGTCTCCAAATCACAATTAGGAAAGTCTCTGTCTTCCCTCATTAAAACAGTGTACATTTCCCACTTCGGTGGGAGAGCATCGAGAAGCTTCTCAACTATTTCCTCTTCTCTGTAAGCAATCGAATAGTTGTTCAGCTCTGTCATTAGATGATAATATCGGGTGATAATATCATCGAGTGATTCGTTCTTCAAATGCTTGAATACAGAGAACTGGGTCTTTAACAGCTTGATCTTCGAGGCACGAATACCCACGTTCCCTTCGAATCTATTCTCAAGAGCATCCCAAAGCTCTCGTGCAGAAGTGTACTTCCTGAAAGTATGGAGAATTTCTTGAGGAAGAGCCATAGTAATTGCAGCATGGGCCTTGCTCTCGGCCTCATACATTTTCTTCTCTTCTTCCTCCATCTTGCTGTACTTCTTAACCACATCACGACCTTCGTACACCATTGTAGGTGGGATATATCCATCCTGGATGCACACCCACATCTTTGCATCCTGGTATTTAATATACTGAATGAATCTATCCTTCCATGCCACAAAGTCAGTTCCTTTCATCAACCTTGGGGCCTTAGTAGCCGACCCCGCTTCTACTTCCATTTTGACTAATTCAGAGATGTTAATTGGCGACATCTTCGCGAAAACAAGAAAAAAACCCGAAAATTAAAAAAAATCTTCCAAACAGTACTATAGGCGAAGTTAAGGCTAACTTCGCTTAAGTGTTAACTTCGCTGGAAAATTCTTATATTCGCGTGACTTGGCGAAGTTGAGAATAACTTCGCTTAAGGTAAGCGAACTTAGGAGGTAAGCGAAGTTGAGGATAACTTCGCTTAGGCGAACTTATGAGGTAGGCGAAGTTGTGGACAACTTCGCTTAGCCTTATATCTTCGCCGAAACCCTACTTCCAGTGGCGGCAACTTCGCCTGAAGAACAACAACTTCGCCCGAAGAACACTGAAAATATTCAGATCTGTTTTCGACGATTTAGCAGTTTCCGGTCGTTGTAACGGCTTGAATATGACTGTATAAGGTGAGTATAACATAATCCCAACGAAAACGCGTCCCGCGAATAGGTCAAACGAGACGTTTTCTACACCCGCGTGAAATCCCGAACCTCACAATCGAGCCTAAGCTCTGATACCAATTGTAGGTTCCCGGACGGATCTTACACGGGATATCGCTATCTACGCAGGTGCGGAATCCCTGCGTAGGTAGTTACGAGCGTAGAATACGTAAAACACGAATACACGATACAAACGAAACCACGTTATAATATAACTCGAACCACGTCTATTACAGACACTTGACACGTGAAATGATCACACACTATCACTAACTCTCAATCAGACTCTCGAAAAACCAACCTCTAAACAGTAACCCGTAGGTTACTTAAATACACGACAACTTCGCCTCAGGCGAAGTTGTCAATAACTTCGCTCGTTGAACAAGTTCGCCTAGGCGAACTTGTCAACAACTTCGCTTGGTTAACAAGTTCGCCTAAGCGAACTTGTCAACAACTTCGCTGTTACACAAACAATTACATAAACAATATTACAGACTCGATTACAGACTTTATACATATGAACTACTGACATCTATGCACCAACAATATAATATCATCTAGTTCTATTTTATAAATGTTTCAATCTAGATATTGATAACAAATAATATGAGAGTTTAAGGTAAGAGTGACTTTATGTTGGCTATGCAAACCCCATAATTGTCATATTGTATCTTAAGTATGATACTAAATTCTGATTAATCTCCAGAATATTTAAGTTATCATAAAGCGTAATTAGAAGACAGTTTATCATGGTTCTAATAACCTTAACATTTAAATTTTGTCACTAACACTCATGTTAGTTATTTGTTGATATCAGTAAAGAAACTCATAGAACTAGACTCAACCTATCACGTGTTAATTGGAATATTAGGATTAGCAGACTTAAATATTATTAATATATGACTACTGTTTTAGCCAGTTGTTCTTTTGGATTATGGATAGTCTTGTTGCTTATGCCTAATCTAATGACATATTTTTGCAATGAGACTTATCCTTAGAGAACTTAGAGATGGAAGTGATACTTGTATTTTGTCTATGAACCTTAGAATTATCCTCTTTTAGGTTTTAGTGGTAGTTAGTTGAATAACATCTTATTTCTAGTACCAGACATTTATTTCGTGTACCTATGTTGCTGACCAACACACTCATTTTCCTTTGGTACTTCTGAGTGTTATAGTTGATTCGTAATGCACCAAATTGTACTATTGAAAATTTTAGTATGTAATGTACTATAAAATTGTACTTATTTTCATGTGTGAACCCTTAATTTTATGGGTCATGGAAATTGTATATTATGATGTATTCAGGAATACTATTTAACCTTATAGTTAGAATTTAGAAGGAATGCATGCATCTTATGAGTTATTTTGATTAGTCTTAGGAAAAACTAAATCAAGAATTACTCTAGTGATAACATCTATATAAATAAGTTCTTGATTATCATTATCATAAGAGACATTATGATTGACTCATCCCATTTGTTATGCTCTAGTTTTCAATAGAATGATTGTTATTATAAAGAGCAGTAGGATAGCTATATCACGTCTTAATGAATAATTAAAATTGAGAAGAGCTAAATGTTATTAAAACTCTTTATGAGACAAAATTCAACTGTATTTTAAGATTAGAGTGGATGATTTGGATGAGATCGTTATTTATAGAAGAAAATATAATGAGTAATATTATGGGATATTAAAATAATATAGATTAAAGTTTATGGATCATTAGATTAATGAAGGATCATTAATATGAGAATCACTATATTTTATTGAAGATGTGATATGTCTATTATTAACATCAAACTAATAGACTATAATTAATAGTTCTACTTAAACAAAAAATAAATCACCTTTGGGCAGAATTAAAATTTATTTAAGTATATGTGTAAAAAAATTGTAACACATCACCTTTGGGCAGAAGTGAGACAATTATTTTAATTATGCACGGACTAGTTTTGCTAAATAAAAATATAACACATCACCTTTGGGCAGAAGTGAGACATTTGTATCATCTTAGGCAAAAACTAACAAAAGCTTTAGTTAGACTTGAACGATAGGGTAGATGTAACACATCACCTTTGGGCAGAAGTGATACATCAAAATTCACTCAAGTTAAGCTTTTTATGTTTTGTAAAAGGTTTTTAAGTTATAAGTATTTACAAAACATTTAATTAGTTAACAATAACCTGCTTAGATTAGAAAAGTTTTGGTTTTCGGTTTTGTAATGAGTTCTCGATTTTAGTAATGAGTTATCTGTCAAATTATGAGTTCTCGGTTTTTATCAGGTTATCGGTTTTACAATAAGTTTTTGGTTTTTATTGGGATCTCGGTTTTAATGAGATTTCGATTCTGATGAAATCTCAGTTTGTCCGAGATTTCGGTAAGTATTAAAATCCAAAAAATCATTTAAGGTAATAATATTTTGGTTCAAATTGTTACAGATTAATTTTATCTCCAAGATTTGTTTAATTTTGAAATTTATATTCTTAATAATTATTCAGATTTCAAAAAATCTTTGGAGATGTGTTTTTCAATTATTTTAGGAAAAACAATCGTAATCTAAATTTTAACCAAAATATGTATTATTTTCAAAAAACCCATGATGAACATGAAGAACATCACCGAAAAACCATAAATTTTTAACAGGTTTTTAATGTGAAATCGGGTTCTAAAAGTTTTAAACAATTTATTTATAAACTGATTTCAATGAGTACAAGAATAAATAAATTCAAAATTAGGTTTTATCAAGACTTTAGATTCAAGTTTTCCGGTTTAAATCCAGATTTAATGGAAAACCATGAAGAACCTATTAAACAACATCGCTCTTGATACCACATGTTGATCAATTCCTTAAGGTGATAATGGAAAACATGAATAATATGATAAACCTATAATTATATGTGTACCTGTTATAGCATGGAGAGTACTAACCGCATCAGAGAAGGATGTAGACGACATAGTTGTCAGGTTGATCGAGTTCCCTTTTAGGATGTATAGTTAAGGATGGTGTTAGGGTTCTTGAGAGAAACCCGGTTTAGGAGAGAGGATGCACACAAATTGTTATGTGTGTGTAATTAGGTTATGATGTTAATTTATTATCTCTATATATACACCCAAGGGGAAACCCTTTATTAGCTATTAAGAGTAATATGGTCCATCAACAATTACCAAGCTAATATATAATAAGGTATAATTAATTATTTTGATCTATTATTATATAAATGATAATGATGACCATATAAATAAATATATAAAATATATTTATTCTTACATTACGCCCTGCTTGCGGTGCGCACATATAATGTATATATGTGTGAACCCTTGGGTGGGCAAAAGTAAAATTGCACTAATTTTGACGTTATTTTACTAATCACGTGAAAATAACGTTAAAAGTGGCGGAAGGTTAATCAGGCATCATGTGGTGGCGTTGATAGCCGAAAGACAAGGGCACATGCACCAATCAGCCGGTGTCCCGAGGATTGAGTGTTATGTGTCTTATGTCCAAGGCTTGATTCAAAACTACTATCGAGCCGGGGGTCTCACCGGAAGCAGCCTCTCTATCCCTATGGGATAGAGGTAAGGCTGTCTACATCTTACCCTCCTCAGACCCTACCATAGCATTGCTATTGGTGGGATATACTGAGTACAATGATGATGATTATATATTTATTCTTACATTGATGGAAAGAAAAATAATAACAATACGACACGACGTTGGTTAGATGTTAATGTGTAAGTTTGCCATGTGACGTATATTCATGTGTCAAGTTATATGATATGTGTATATGTAAGATATTTTAGACATTATTAAAATATACAATTAGGTTATTTAAGTATATTTTCTTAAGATATATATACATGTTAAGAAAAATCTAACACAATAAATCTCTCCAATATCACATAGTAGCATTGTTATTTGTTTGCGTGCTTCGATCATAAAAGTATATACATATATTTTTTAAATAGGAAAAAAATCCAATCAAAAAGATTAGAACGCCAACGAAGTAAATTGAAACTTAAGATTTTTCTGGAAAATATTTTAATAGGAAAATCTTCAAATGAAAATTTTTAATGGCATCAGGATAACTTCAAATTTAAGTTTTTTCTAGCAAATACTTTAATAAAACAAAATTTCAGACATATATCGAAAATAAAATGAATTTTTTTATAGAATATATAATTTAAAAAAGTCAAAAGAGATTAGTCATTAGTATGACCCGTTTAATTAGGTAACCAATTTCACATTTAGCGAGTTGAACAAGAATTTCTACCAAATTGATTTTTAATTTTCATCTTTACTTTTTATGTCTTTTTACAAAATAACGTTTTTTTATCGAAATTTTAACCATTCTTATTTTTTTTTAAATTTACTTGTGTCAGGATTTCAACCGTCCTCAATTAATTAACGCTTCAGATAAACCGAAAACCAAATAACCTGGTAAAACCTCACCTTAACGCAAGCGCTCTAACCAGTGAGTCAACAACTTCTAATTACCATCAATTAATTTCACCGAACTTATTAAATATCATTTTTTCCATATAAAAATTTCCAAAAATATATGCAACCAACCAACCGACGAAATCAAATCTCACTTTTACCATCCACTCTGCCGTAAACAATTCCCGGAGTGGAAATAGAAAAAGATAAGAGCCTCAGCTTCCTTCCGTAAAAAGTTTAAAAAAGTAAAAAATATATATAATATATATATATATATATATAATAAGACCATTAAACCACACTCTACCTTTTACCCAAATTTACAATTATACCCCTGATAACCACCGGAAAAGCTCACTTATCTCTTCTCCCACTCTCCCATCATACTCCTCACTCCGGCGACTACTTCCCGCGAAAAACCTCCTGGAGCTCCGAAACGACTGCGACCGTGACGATATCGATACCGATACTCTGTCCACGTAGTCACGCAGCCAGTTCAACCGTCCGCTTCCTCCGCCGCCGCCTATCTCCGCCGCTAAGTTCGATTCTTGAACCTCCGGCGTAACGGAATCCTTATCGGAAACTTCTCTCCGGTGACTCCGGTGAGCTGATTCCACCGGCACTTCGTATCCGTCGTCAAGCACGTACTCGTACGAACCGATTGAGTACGATCTCCGGCCGGAATCCGACGGCGTACGTCTCCGGCTTAAACTTCCGATCTCGATTCTAAAACTATTATTCCTTCCTACACCGCCGGTTTCTCCGGCGAGTGTTTTATTCCGTACGTCATCTTCCGTCGGAATAACCGTCGACCTGCAAAGCGGACACGTCAGATTCGTCTTGAGCCACGCGTCAATACATTGCGCGTGGAACGCGTGGCAACACATCGGCAACAGCCGGAGCTGATCCACCGGTTCGAATTTGGATAAGCAAACGGCACAGTCTCCACCGGCGTTGGTATCCGGAAGTGACGAAAACTTAAACAGCGGGAGTGAACACGTGTCAATGTCAAGTTTATTATACGTACCGAAATTGATGACGTGGTCGTGACTATTTTGACGAGTTTCGGTATCAGTGAAACGATTAGATACGGCGTCGTTTTGGGGAGGAAATGAGTGGACAGCGCGGGAGAAGAAGCGGAGGAGGAGGTAGATTGATGCGGAGACAATGATAGCGGATGAGATTACGATTATTACGATTATTATGGATGAGGATGTTGAGGTGGATGAGTAATTATTATTATTATTATTATTAGTGTATGATGATGAATGAGGTGGTGTGTATAAAATGTTGCTAGCGGATGCGGCATTGGTGGCGGTGGTGAGAAGTGGTGGCGGTGGGTTGTATAGAGCCATTAATATTACGACGACGGTGGTGGTGGTGATGACGTGTGAGTGTGTAATAATAATATTATTATGGCGGAAGGAAGTTAAGAAGGGTGCAGTGGTGAATGTGTGATGATATAAATGCTTTGTGGTTTTTTGGTGTTGTAGGGTGTGTCACGTGACATGCACGTGAGTTTTGATTTTGGTTTGGATGGGTGTATGTGTTAGGGTATTTAGTACTTGTAATGTGTGTTGGGTTTAAAGGTTTTGGTGGGATGGAATTAAGGAATTGTATATATATGGTGGATTTGGGAGGCAAATGGTGGTATTAGGTGGTTGCTTTAAATCGTTGTGATGGTTGAGGATGAGAATATTGATGATGGAATAGTTTAAGTTACTAATGACATGTATATCGAAGATTGAATTTGTAATTAAAGGTAAAAGTTGAGAGTCTTATTAGTATTCATGATGTTATCTTAAATATGTTTAAAGAGATGGACTTATTATGACGGTTTTAGGGATCACCTTCATAGTTTTGGAAGTAAATTACAATGAGAAAAGAAAATGATAAGAAAGAAAGTTACGATGACATTACAAATTTAAATAATATATTGCGAAGAATGTGTAGAAGAAGAGGTGATGAGTCATGTGTTAGACATGGTTCCTTTATACAAATTTTGTGTTTCTTATAAGAGCGTGCTTGCCTCCAAGTATACAACAACCAAAAGAAGTCGGTACTTTCGGAGTAGACAATTGAGCCTAAAATTCAACTTCGTATTCGAGCCGCGAACACAATAGTATCAACCAAGCAGCTTAGTTGTTGAGTTGTGCCAAGTTTCAAAAACATAAAGGCTGCTCATTAGAGAGGATCAAATCATTAAATTGCGTCCATTGCAACGTGCACATACACTTGAGAGCGTGAGTTAGAGTTTAGGGTCCTCACTTGAAGGTCACTCATCTTTGGACTATAAAACATGTTTAACTACGAATTTTACTCTCATCCACAACTAATGCGTAAACAATACAATTATGTTTTTATTTTAGTTAAATAGATTGATCGACTAACCACAACTCTTGAAAGGTTCCACATCTACCCAAGGTGAAGGTGAATCTAGCTTGGCAAGGTTTTAATAATTATGAATGTTTATACATTTCGAACTTCAAAAAGATTAACATACCTTTTGATAGCTCCAACTATCTAATGAAGATATAAGATTTAAATCTACTTTCATCTAGTTTTCTGCCTTAAACTCATTTAGAGGCTATATGCCTGTATGACCAACATAAGCTATATTTGACTTGATCTCATTGATTAGCATGATATTGTAAATGTCTCGTAAGTACACTATAATAGGTTGCCACGGTAAACAAAAAATCAACTTAATGAAAAGGTTTTCTAGAACACTTGTGTAATTACTACATATCTAAATAATTGTACAATACAAGTTAATTAAATGAAAACTTAAAGTGAGTGACAGAGATAGTAGGAAACCCAAATTGAATGCCAGCAAAAATGCAAGAAATTCGGAGGGTAACACGACCCTGAGGTGTTGGCCAATTTTTATATTAAATGTATTTATTTTTGTAATTATTTAAAATTAAATACACACTATTTTTTATGGTGTGCATGGGTTGATTATGGACCCAACTGAAACAAACACTTAAGCATCAGTTTTTGAAATTTAGATAACCACTTGGTTCTAGATTTTTCGGTTTTTACAAAGTAATCGGTTTAGTTTGGATTTTTTAGGTCTTTTTAGTGTAAAACCTAAACCAGATAGAAAAACCGGTTTAAGAAGAAAATGTAAAATAAAGATGTTGGTTTATATTGAGTCCGATTATTTAAGTTCAGTTAAAGTTCATTATTTTTTGTTTCGTGCACACTTTCAGATCGAGTTCACCTACGAATTAATTATAGTTGAATTAAAGTTTCAAATCTATTAGGCTAAGGGGTGTGGGGGGCTCTAATGGGGGGGCTCCAGTGGGGGCTCCAGCCAATAATATTATGACGTGTGGCAGAGAGATAAACTGGATAAGGGGGGTGTTGGAGCCCCCGTTGGAGCCCCTGGCCCTGGTGTGGAGGGGCTCCAGCAGGGGCTCCAGCGGATTTTTTTTTTATAAATATATTCAAAAAACGTATTATTAAAAAAACTCATAAATTATTAAAAAAAACACACATTAATGAAAAAACACATTAATATCTAAAAATAAAATAAAAATAAAAGTACTAAAAAAACATTATTCTTATTCTTTGGCTTGGTCTTCTTCGATCAACCTCTTTCGGATACGTTCCTTTTGCTTTTCCATTAGCATTTGATCGACCGGATTTAGGTTACTGAAGTCTCTAGTAAGGAAGTCCAACAAAGTTAGGAGATGGTTGTATGTTGGATGGTTGAAAGCCGGATGATTGTTGCGGCTCCGAATAAAACATCGGTTGGTGCGGTGACGACCATAAATCGTCGTCAATATAATCTGAATCTAGGTTTGGGTACCAATTTCCAGCCATGTTTTTAAAAAAAAGTTTGGAAGATTTGTTGATTTTGGGTTTTTTTTTTAAGTTGTGGTAATTGTTTTATGTGAAATGGGTTATATATAGGAAGAAAAAACTTTTTTTTTTATTAAATAAGAGCCCAACGGCTCATTTATCATGTCCAACGGCTCTTTCTCCCTTCCCAATGTCCCTTTACGCCAACTTGGTCCCGCTAACAGGCTTGCGTCTGCTTTGTTTTTCGTGCTCGCGCCCCTCTCGCGCCCCGGTGGTGTGGTGCTCGCGCCTGGGGGCGCGAGCGGAGGGGCTCTCGCGCCCCCGTTGAAGCCCCACACCCCTCAGCCTTACACTTCTAATGAAGGTTTTAGGGTTTGACTTTTTAATCCCCTTCATATATACATCTGATCGATTACAATAAGGGTTTGACCTTTACACCACAACATATTCACAATCACATGTATTCACTACGTATAAGTTAAAGATTTGACTTTTCGTTTTTATATGAATATCGGGAAAACAAGCTAATAAAATGGTCAATTATTATCTTATAATTGGATACCATATTTTATCTAATTTAAGAAATATAAACAAATATGATCATATGATCATATGATAATTACTTGTATAGTTGTATAACATGCATATTTTTCTTGGTCAAACAAATTCCTTAATTCACATTTACAATTTTGTAGAAAGTTAGTCAATGCTTACAACTTACATATATACTTCAAAAGGAAAAATTGAAGAATGTACGTTTTGTCTATAAATACTTACACATATCAAGCAATTATGATAATAAATAATATGGTAATTACGATTAGCCACAACACTCTTGAGTGTAGTTTGAGCCTTGACAGTCCCTTGAACCTTGTTTGCCTGATCCATCGGTTCGGCGATTCACTCTATAAAGCAAGAATATAGCACATACGAACTGAACCGACAAGATAAGCCGATCCTTCCTGATTTGATGACATTGGCAAATTCATATGAAGAACGCCACTAATTTTGTTGCCTACATAAACTGCTTCACTAAAATTATAAAACTAAGAAACAATTCTTGAACACCACGTACTTCTTTTTCTATCCAAGTTATTCCTTTACACCTTTAAATGAATATTTTTATTTAATCACGGTTGAACAAATAAGGACAAACAAGTGTAGTGGTTAAACGAACTGTTCAAACTTAATTAGTTCAACTAATGTGGCATGTGTTCTTTTTAGACCTATTTATCTAAATAAGAACAACATTTGATACACGATCAATTTTGATGTGTTACTTGATCCGGTGAAAATCGTCTATGTATTAAATTTTTTATTTGTAACAAGTATACAGTGATCAAAGTAGAACTACTGAAACACTTGCATTTTCAGAATTGACCAAACTTGGTTGAAGTTTTTAGTTTTCGGGTGTTTTTATTTTTTGTATGCCAAATGGAGCAAAGACATTGGTAAATCGTAATTTATAGTCCGTTCGCAGACTATTTACAAAATCACATCTAATAAAAATTATTTTCCAAATCATATATGTTCCGATAATAAATTTTAAAATCAGATGTTATGTATATACTAGTATATAAAGCATGTTGGAAGGATAACAATGCAATTTCATACAATTTTTAAGCACCTAAGAAATAAAATTAGTGCCTACGGTACAAACCATATATGAAATATATGAAATAGTTTTAAATTTCTCATTTGATAAATATCACCTAATTAATTAATACATTATTTAATGCACATTTATTTCACTACAATAAGTACATATAGTACACATTTTAATTATTATTATTATTATTATTATTTAATATTTAGTAATGACATTCAATTATAATTGGTGTTTAAAACTTGTCCGGTTAGATTGCACTCTTATGTACTCATCTCGAAGTACGAAACACCCACTGGTTAAATTTAAAACAGAGAATGAAAAAGAAAGTATAACATAAAATTTATAACTTTATCCTTATAATATTTTATTCATTTTCATTAAAAAGTCTTGTTACTGTTTTTTTTTTAAATTATGTTTAAAAAGGGTATGGTGCCTTGTTATTTACAATAGCACAATGTGTTTAATCAATCATAATTACGTGCCCAAATTCACATGTTCGTTTCAATTTGTGTAACGCGTCTTGAGGCATTGTAAACAAGACACAAGTTACCGGATGTTAATGTATGTCCAACACATGGTTGGTCTATAGATTTTGAAACCATGTGTGACAAGCCGGTTCGATACCGCTGAAATAAGTTCAATCAGAGTTCACGTGATCAATGATTCCCTGATAACTTTTTTGTGATTCCAAAATGAACTCACCTACATTTTTGTATCAAGCATATTGCAATTATATAAATTAGTTAAGTGGCAAGAATATAAAATACATGTAAACTAATTAAAATGATTAGAAAACAATGTTTACTATAATTTAAATATTACTTTTCATACCATATTATATACACACACATTGAAAGTATGATTATCTTATGATTCCAAGGGTAAACATAATTATGATTTTGTAGAATGTAACATTTAAATATTTATAGATGTCCATTGCTTGTTTGGTACTCTTGGCATGCGGAGGCCACAGAGAATGAAACTTTATATTCACACTTCAATAATATATGTCCACTCTGCACCAAAGCTTTTAAGTCATTTTTTATTTATGTCCTATCATATATTTACTAATCACTAATTTGTTTTTTAATGAATAATTAAAATATTCGATTTAACTCCTATATAGTTGTAATTTCTAAATGTTTATGAAATACTTTTTTTTGCGTATAGGTTTTAAAAAAAAAATTAATTTTATAATTACATATAAACTATTTTTTGCCCAAAACAAAAAAAAAACTATCATATTTCCAACTTTAAAGGTTGTATTTCCTCACAAGTTGTGTCACATCTCAACTCCATGCTTTTGGCTTGTATTGATGTTACGATAGTTTATTAAAACTGACAGCTAACACACTTGAAATAACAAAGTGTTACCCAATATATTGGTATCACTAGGTTAAATGATATCTGGTCTTATTTTTTATTATTAATTTATCTATTTTCTTTCTCTAAACTCTAAAAAAATAATTTATCTTTCTTTTACTTACAGAGCCGTCTTCAAAAAATCCTTAAAATTTTAGGACCTATGACGAGTAGTAAAGGGGCCTCTGAAATCGTGTACCCAATTATCTGGTAGATAATTTGACAATTTTAGCGATATGGTCACTTTTTAAAAAGCCCAAAACGAACCAAATAAAAAAAATAATAAAAAAATTGGCTCGTATAAAACACAAATATAAGTTTTTTTCTACAGAGAAGAAAATAACAATAACACTTGTGGGAATTGAATCCATGGCCTCTTATTCCATAATATAACACTCATTTCATCTTACCTATAAGTCATTTTGTAGACTTTTGTTTTAAAATAAATTATATATAAAATATAAAGAGTTTATATTTTAACAATTACATGCCTCTCGGATGAGTGGGCTTGGGTCTGTCGCCCCCCCCCCCCCCTCCCTTTAAGCCGGGCCTGTCAACCAACTTAACCATCGACATTCCCAACTTTCATTTTATTAGGCAAATTATATTTTATTAATCTAAATCATGACCTATTAACCGATAATAATTCATACTCTCAACTTAACCATTGACATTCCCAACTTCCATTTTTGTTGTTAAAGATAGTCCCACTTACATAATCATAATAGAGTTGCATTTGATTTATACTTGATTTCGTTCACAATGAAGACACGGTTTCTCATTTCGCTCATAATCAACGCTATGCACAAAATCATATGGAAATCAAGTGTAAATCTATAATAATACGGGTGTAAGTGTTTTTTTGGCAATGAATAGGAAATTACAAGCATCGTTTGTTTAATTATCAATATGATTATGTATTACTTAATTGTTGATATTAATTAACGTATCTAAGCCCACCTCACTTGGATCTGCTGGATACAACAGCCTATTTCCGACCCACTAAAATAATGATAAACCAACAACTTAAACATGTAGTCCTTTTATCGCTATTCTTTTAAGCTCATAGTCATACGAATCCAACATATCTCAATTCTCAAGGATAATGGAAGACTTCCAAAATTTATTTCTAATTCTTAAAAGAACGGGTCAAATCGTATTGCTTTGGATCTTATCGGTTGACCCAAAACCCGACCCTAAGTTACATTTTATCCCGTTTTAACTAGCGTATCAAGCCGTGCATGCCTACCAAAATGAAAATAGTAATATAGACTTTGTTTGAAAGACAACCTTTTATAAATTACGAATGATACTAGAAAATATATTATTCTTAGTATAAGTGTTTATTTTGTTTTTTTTTTTAATTTAAATTCAAAAGAATACTGCATGTTAATATAACTTAATTAGGGGTGACAATCTTAACCCAAACCCTTTCAAATGAGTTAATTTGAGTTGTTTTAAAGGTTAAATGAGTTGGTTTGGGTAAAATGTTTTAAATAAATGGGTCAAAATGAGTTATTTGAAATTCCATTATTTTATTTTCGGGTCAAAATGGGTCGATAAGTTCAAAGATATGGGTCGATGTGGGTTAGTGTCCTAAGAAAATGTGACAGGTTTCGGATCGGAACGGGTTTCGTACAAGACAGGTTTCGGCACGAAACGGATTTCAGATCGGAACGGGTTCGGTTCATGTTTCAAGTCAACATGAGTTTTCACCCGTGACGTGTTGGGTTTTGGTTTCTTTTGTTTCTTTCTGGTCGATTCCGGACTCGTTTTTGTTCGTTTTTTCAGTTTTGTTTTTGTTCGGTTTGAATTCTTTTAGTTTCGTTTTGATTGATTTTTTCGATTTCGATTGATTTGGTCCGGTTTTGGCTTTTTGTTTCTTTGTTTCATTTTCGCGGATTCTTTTGGTTTCGGTTCGATTCTAGATGTTATTTTTTTTTATGGAACGAGGACAACGTATGAAACATTTTAGTGTTTTTACTTTTTTTGTTTATGATTTATATTTTGAGTTATAATTTTTTTATTATTATTTTTGAATATTTTTTTAAGGGTTTTTGATTTTAATAGAAAACTCCTCAAAAGATATTAAAAAAAATAATTAAAAAAATCATAACTTAAAATATAAGTAAAAAACGAAAAATCTAAAAAAACTAAAATGTTTCCGCCGTTATTCTCGTTAAAAAAAAAAACCGGTTTGACCCTAACCTATTTTGACCCAAACCAAAACAACCATTTTTTTAATTGACTCGTTTTGACCCAAACTCATTTTAACTCATACTCGTTTTGACCCATGACTCGTTCGACCCAACCCAACCCAACCCATTTGCCACCTCTAAACTTAATTTTTGATAAAGTTGATATCGGAATTAATTAAAGAAAGCTAATAATGTTAAACCACGATTCTATAACACAAGATAATATTGAATGAGGGATATCAATTAGCAAAGCCATTTTGTCGAAAGAGAAAAAAAACTACATACTTAAAGTTTGCTATAACAAACGGGCAGGCTAACTTTAACAACTCAAATTATAATTTATTAGTTGATAATAATGTATATGAATAGTTTAGTAAGACAGTCTTAAGCCGTGTGTTGTCGTTGAACACATCTCCTTAAATAATAATATTGTGCCTTGCGGTGTTGACTGGACGCCGACTGTACACTTGTTCCCCGTCTGTTGTGGTTCAGGCGAATGAGGGCTTCCACTAATTATCTGGTTTATGTGTTTTTTTACGAAAATTTAAAATTAGAATATAAATTAAAAGATTGAAGTAATAAAGTATTGAATAAAATATAAACCATATGTAAACAAAACAAAAGAACTCAAAATTTTTTATTACTAAACGAAATGATACTAAAAGCCCATATAATTAAAAATAAAAAAGCCCATGTAACTAAAATTGGGCAAGGAAATAAAAGCCCGTGCAATTAAAAGAATTAGGGCCTAATCATCGTCTTCATCGTGAAGACTTGCTCCTTCATTTCGCTTTAACTTCAATTTTTTTTTAAATAACAAAAACAGTACATTTAACCATTTACACATCATCCAACATCTTCAACAGACATCTCTCACGCACGCCGACTCGCGGAAGCTGGTGCATGTGTGCAGGGCCGTATGTCTCGGCCGAGTCGAAATAAAAAGCCCAGTAAACTCTAACAAGTAACGAAATAATAAGCAAAAAAAGTTTAGGCCTTATATAAATGGTTTTTTGTTTGGTTTAAACAACTAAATTTTTAAATGGGATTTATTGGTTATAATTTAGGTTGTGTAAAAAACTTTTTATATAAAAATAAGCTTAAAAATGTCTACATAGAACCTACAACCTTTTGCTTGGAAGTCAAACTCATTTGCCACTAGACCAAGCTAGTTATTATACAATTACAGTAAAACATTAAATATACATATTTCTTTTTCATCAAAATATATACATATAAAATTTTGTGCCCCTAAAATTAAGTGCCCCGGCCGGTCGCTCACATTGCCCTATGCCCTAGCCGGCCCTGCATGTGTGTTGTGGTGTGCGCGACTAGCGTGGCTCACGCTATCCTCTTCGCGGCTCCCATCACGAACCACAACACTTAGCCTTAACTCATTTTACGATACACAGGGGGGGGGGGGGGATAAAATTGGGCTAAACATGGGGCCAACCTGTACTAGGTATTGTTCTTTGGGCTTTTACATTTTTTATTTTTTGTTTGATTTTGTTTTGCAACTAGATTCAGCTAGAACCGTTACGAACTAAACGTTTAGTGAAATTCATTAACCATTGATATTCGTAGTAAAAGTTACTGAAATCACAAACAAGTAAAAGGATAACTCGAATGCCGTATCAAGATATATTGGACTTGCCTAATTTGAGTTTACAATAAACTGGGCTTTGGTCCATTTGAGTGAATACCTATACTGCTCTACAAGTCCTCCCAGTCCGGTATGATGAATCCCAAGCCGCATTAAGCTAGACCAATCATTTTTTGTCCGCATAGTGGTCCTTGTTAGCTCGTGGACTATCAAGATCGATTTACTTTTTGAAATCTATAGTATTAGGGATTAGTATCGACTCATCTCTATATATTGTAGCTCTATGCTGAATGGAATTCAATCAGTCTTTTATCATCTTACATTACCTAACTATTGGTATTTTGACTGTGGATATGCGATCTAGATAGACGCTTTATCGTGTCAGCAAAGTGCTGCTCGTTTATATATAAAGGACGCGCTTGACGTCCGGATGATATACATGAGTGTGTTAACAAGCGTTTATATCTAAGGTGGGCACTTAGATCAGATTTTGATCTGTTAAAAGAGCTAGCCCATGCACTCTTGATACATGACGCATGAGTGTGCTAACAAGCGTTTATCGACAGTGAAAAGACTCTTGATAGTGCGTCTGCTTCCAAATTGTCTGCACCGTTTTTATACACAATTTAATAATTGCATCCCAACATTTTGGCCAACCAAAATTATTGCAAAGGAGTAGTACGTAATGGTCTGATCCATAGTCCATTAGTCTTTAAAATCCGATAATTAACCTTTTTAAGTATTTGATTCTTCATCCACCATTTAAATTTTAAGATACATTTGAATTCATTGTACCAAAATCAAATAGGAAATCCACTGAGATTTTGGTGAAGATTAATTAAGGATGGAAACGATCATAAAGCAAAGGTTGTTGTTGGCTTATTCATATTTAGTGGGGAAAATCTTTCTCCTTGGTTATCAAGCACTATCTTTTTCTCTCTTTAAAAAAAATATTGTATGATGCTTTTTCTCCAAACATCATGCAAAAATATTATTAACATACAACTTTTATGCTATGATAGAAAGTGTGTTGTTAAAAAATAATAAAGTAACCAACAAGATAGGAGACCAAATTGGCAAATTGCCATATAACGTAGCCTCTATTTGTCAAATATTCTATTATCACATCTTATATATATTCGTTTCAGTGTTAATCTATACATTTTTAACATTATCCGCGGATGCATGTGTTTATATACGTACAATCTTGTGTTGATACTTTAGCGGTAAATGACATGCAACATAAAGCGAAGGTTAAATTTTTTTTAAGTTAAGATCAAACCTTGACCATATGTCCTTTAATAATTTTACATTATTTATCACATAGCAACTAAAAAAATACATGAATCATGTATACAATTAGATGAAGAGATTGTTAGTCATGATTGGAAAAAACAATTTCTGTAAAGTTTTTTTGTGAAACAAAATTATATAAGCAACTTAAATATCAATAGATGTGAATAGTTAGTTTTAGATTTTATTTTTTCAGCCTCAGTTGACTAGTTAATGTTGTAATAACTTTGAAGGCTTGTCCTAAAAGGATATTTGGCTATGAATTTTTAACTTGAATATATCAGAAAGATATTGAATATAGTAGTTGAAAAAAGTAAAAATAAGAAGAAAAAAAAACAGAAGAAGAAGAGAAAAGGAAATGGTAAAGCAATAGGAAAAGTCAACAATAATACTAGGAAGTGAAACATCAAACAGCGACATGAGTTGTTAAGATGTTTGTGTGACTCAATTCCACGCATTATTTTTAGGGTCATGCTATACATACACCATCCCCATGATGTGGGAATAAGGCTATACGGTTCGTATAGGGCCTATACGAGTCGTATTGCAGTCTATACGACTCGTATAGGCCCTATACGAGCCGTATAGCTTACGTAACTCGTCTGACCTATACGACCCGTATAGGGTCTATACGACTCGTATAGACAGCATGTCAGCATGTACTTTGACCAGAGATTTTTAGTTACTTTTCTAGTCTATACGACCCGTATAGACCAGGTATCATATTTTCTTTCTCATACCAAGTAAGATTTGTGTGTTGCTTTGTAAGATAATACCAAAATGATGATAAAGTATTTAAATACGTTAAATAATGCGTCACCCGACAACTTCTATTTCATTTGTCATGTGTCTATAAGGCATTAAAAGTATAATATTAAAATTTATAAAGACTATATTTCAAAAGCTGAGTTAACACGAGCCAAAACATCTACACTAACAAATAAAACTAAAAAGTCGTTACCCCGAAACGCTCATGTTGTACGTAGGTTGTTATGTATATTTTTATTTTGTAACCAACTCGGTGTTATTGTTAATATTTTGTAATTTTAAAATTGAAAAAAAAAAAAAACTATACGAGTCATATAGCTCTATACGAGCCGTATAGGGCCTATACGATACAAAAGAATAAAATCCTGACACTTCTGCTTGAAAAGGACTTGACAACTGCACCTATACCAGTCGTATAGAGCCTATACGACTTGTATAGGCCACCCTGGTGTATGAATAACCAATATGGTGTATGAATAACCCAAGCCTATTTTTAACGTTAATAACCAACTACGATGACGACATCTTCTAAAACATTTACCGTCTTATCAAATATTTTGTTATTATTATTATTATTATTATTATTATTAACTTTGGTCAAGTTTCGTATACAAAGTCACATACATCTTGAGAAAAACTAGGGGCTAAAGTCTAGACAGACCATATTGGGAAAAGTCGTACCATAATAAATTGACTGAAAATTAGTTTGATTATTCAGTTATGATAGTTTTATAACAATATCCATTGTCTAATCTTACGATAATAATAAAAGAAAATGTTGAAGCTTAGGTGTCAAACCAACATTTCTTCTAATTCTTAATCTTCAATCTCATTCATTCTAGCTATTCATGGGTCATGGGTTAAAACCATTTTGTCAAGTGGGTTATAACATAGTGTGGATTTTATTCATTATTGAATTAAGTTTCATTTTCATACTTGAGGTTTGACAAATTACACAACTTTAATACTTTTTTTAAAAATCCTTGACATTTCCATTAAAACCATGTTATTTTAGTACTTTTTGTTAACCACCCGTTTGTTTTTTTTCATTAAATCTACATTAAATTAATTTATAAGTATTTTGAGAATCACAATTGAAATAAATGATCTAATTTATTTTTATTATTTGACAAATCCCGTATAATACACGGGTTCAAAAGCTAGTTGTGGTTATATGCGTATAAATAATCGAACCACCATAAAAATCAAATTATACGTACAATTATCTTCTTATAAATAATGTTGTTATATATCTGAAATTATTTGCTTGTTCACTATAATTGATAAATAAAGACCTTGCTTTATGTTAATTTAAGAAATTCTGCATTTTTTTCTCTCTTTAAAGTTTTAACAATCAATTTTAACAAAATAATACAACCTTTATGAAGTTTGGTAACCATAATCGATAAACACAAAAACAAATTTAAATTATAATTAAGCTCGATCTCTATAATTTTCACTAAACTCGAAAATTACAATTCATTTGATATAACCCACAAGCTCGGGTATATATACTAATTTAAATTTGAAAACCAAACTAGACTAAAATACGAAACTCAATCATATTGAAATATTAATTAGTAAAAACAAATCCAAATCTTGTTGCCAAAGCCATTGGTTTGACTTATTAACAAAGTAATTTATTCCATGTAAACCAAGTTATGAGCTCAACTAAAAAAACAAGACACCAATCCATCAATCATAGGCTCGCTGAGTTGGCCCAACCAACCTCATCGACTCTAGGACACGAATTAAGTCCAACACACCAAATCGCTTGAACATATTGCATTGGCATCGAAATGAGATGAGTTTGGGGAACAAGAGCAAAAATAGCACTTTACCATGGGTTTGTAACAATCAATTCAGTGAGTTACAAACTCCTAACAAAGTTATTATCTCGGATATCTTCATTAGATTCTAGCTCTATTAGGTAAACATTTATTACAAACAAGTATTGTAGGCTATCAACATGTTGCGTTATATTGCTCATATCGAAATTGTTATACATCACTAAGGTAAGAACTTCTGGACATACTCAACTTATCAAAGCCCGTTAGAAGTGTATGATAGTTTGATCGGAGTGTTGTTACAGAGATATAGGTTAATTTCTTTACCATGATTGGTTAAATACGTAGTCTTCTGATTGACATATTTAACCTGATTATATAAACATATGGCATGCTTTATTGAGCAAGTCGACTCAAAAATCTGCTTAACCCATTTATTGCAACATGCAAACCCATTTAACATTTTATAACTTTTTAAGACATGCATGTCAGAATATAGAGAGATGGTGTAGTTACGGTATCATGCACCCCGATTATGCTCTCATCTTTTTAATAAGTTGACATAATTAAGATGTACATATCCCTACTCACATAAGTAGTTGAACCACACATTGAAAACCAATAAATAACGTTGATTGATCTTGTCATTCTAAAAAGTTCCAATGTGATTGAGTCGTTATTAAAAAAATTATAAAAAATACTAGTAACGCGCGCATGGCGATATTTCTTTGGTATGGATTTTCCTTTTCCGCAAAACAAACCATTTAGCAAAGACATAAATCTTAGGCGAACCGTTATCATGAAATATTATGATTTAGCATCATCTTATATGTGTTTGACATCTATTATGCCTCACATATATGTTGATCAGTTCTTCATATAAGTAATATAAAACATGATAAATATTAAACCTATGAACCTGTTACAACATGAAGAGTAGTAACCGCAACAGAGTATGATGTAGTCGACATGCTTGTCATCTTGATCGAGTTCCCCTTTAGGATGTATAGTTAAGGATGGTGTTAGGGTTCTTGAGAGGAACCCGGTTTAGGAGAGAGGAGGCACACAAAATTATAATGTGTGTGTGAGATTAGGTTATGACGTTAATTTATTCTCTCTATATATACACCCAAGTGGAAACCCTTTATTAGCTATTAAGGGTAATATGTCCCATCAACAATTACCAAGCTAATATATAATAAGGTATAATTAATTATTTTGATCTATTATTATATAAATGATAATGATGGCCATATCAATAAATATATAAAATATATTTATTCTTACATTCTCCCACTTGGCCGAGTAATCATTTATTATGAGTATTAGATAAGCCTGATCAGGAGTTAAATAGGAGCAGAGAAATACAGTCATTGAAATGAACATCAGCTCAAGACCCTCATTAATCATACTGCAGTCCTTATTTAAAACCTAAGTAGTTATGATCAAAATTTTCAAGTAAGCCCTTGATATAATGCTAAATATTTATGTTTCCCGTGTATATTTTAATTAATATTTTAATAGTTTTTGTTCGTTTTTAGTCGAGATTTGTATACTACTAACGTTTTTATGTTTCGTAGGTTCCGGGGTTTGATCGTGATGAAAAAAGGCGAAAAACGAGCTAAAACGAGCCGAAACGGAGATCCGGAACGCATCAGGAAGGAACCGGACAGAGAACCCGTCAGACCGGGCCGGTCTGACCAGCCCCCATGGAGGAGCACGCCGCACCGCGCCAAGGCAGAAGGCTAAAAGTCCTTGGCGCGGCGCCTAGGCACAGCTGGGCTAAATTATTTTCGTTTTTTGCTTCTTGCCGGGCCTTGTTTTGGGTATTTAAACACCTTTAACTTAATCCTGACATAACCTTAAGCCACCAGCCGAATTAGAGAGTCTTTGGAGCCATCTTACGAGTCTCGTGGTGATTTTGAAGGCAAGAGAACATCCGGTGAAGAGCTTGACGTTTAAGATCGAAGAATACGGGTTTTATCGCCTTTAATATTTCGTTCTTTATTATTACACCATGTTTTCAGTTTCTATTACTTTGTTTGATTTAGATTTTAATATGCTAGGCTAAATTCCATAGACTGCCTGGGTCGTGATGAACCTTAGTTCGGTTTGATTTTTATTTGGATTTTCGTTTCGTTATGGATATTATGTTCTAAGTAAACGGTTGAGTTTTATTTAGTTGATGCGTATGATTGCTTGGTTTTGTTTACTTGAATTTATTGTTTCACATTGCCCTTGTTGATTGTTTCATATGATAGGTTTTGTTAGGTCATTTACTGTGTGTTCTTGACTAGTTTATGATTGATATCGATTAAGATCATAGAAATAATAAAATCAATTAAACAAATAAAAGTGAGCTGCTAGTCTAAAAAGCTGTAAAGTGATAGGCTATTAATAGATCTTTGTTTGTCGGGATTGCTAGATTTAGTTCTTTGTAAGGAGTCCGTCTAGATTTGATTGTCAGCTTAGTCTATTAAATTAATTGGGTTTGCTTTGCTATCTTTTGAATTCCGCGCTGTAAGGTAGGTTTTCGTCATAAAAGAACTTAGACATAAGCGATTAAATAACCGTAAGGAGGTTTAATATAAAACTTGTGAGTCTTAAAACTTGTTAGAAATCCATAGGCGTTTTCTTGAAGTTCAAGGGTCCTGTTCGGGTTTTCTGTCAAGGGTCTATATGATCCCGGTTCCATAACTTGCGTTTTTCCATTTAAATTAATAACCGTAACTTTGGGGATTCTGGTCTGGGTGGTTATTTTAATCATCTGAATCAATCCAAGTTTTCTAAATTGTTTATTAGTTAAAACTAATTAGGGTTTAAGTTTTATTAGTTAATTAATAAGTAATGATTATTTTTATTATTATTATATTAATTAGGGTTAGGTTTAATTAGTTTATTATTAGTTTAATAGTTATATAATCATTAGTTAATTATTATTAGAGTTTTAATAGTTAGTTTAAATCCCCCTCAAATATTATTAATAAATAGTCGTGTCTTGTAGTTGAGTCTAATTTGCTAGTTTCATAATTTAAAGAGTCTCGTGGGTTCGATATCCGGACTTACTTAGCTGTACTAGAGTCGACCGGTTCACTTGCCGGTTAGTAGTTTAAGTTAAGTTTAAGGGTCTAGAGTATTACTTAGTGTCTAGATTGGTTTATTTTTAGTTAATAATTATTTGACTACTTCAAGCACATCAAGTTTTTGGCGCCGCTGCCGGGGAGGCTTGGTGATTGCGTTATTTGCTTTAATTGGACTTATTTGCTACATACGTGCTATTTATTTTATTTTTGTTTGAGTCGTAGGAGTCTAATTAAGTTCTAGTTTATTTTTGTTTTTGTTTTTAAATTTTTAGTCTACTTACTTGGTCTGTTGCGTTTTTCAGGTATATGCCACATCTTCGTTCGCAAGGACCACCGCTGGCTAATCTGGATTCTTCTTCATTCAAGACCGAGACCAGCTCGTCAGCAGAGAAACCACCGTCAGAAGCTACTTCTTTACAAAATCATCCCCACACTCGTCACCACACAGTTCACCACCCGAAAGTCCGAGAATTCACCAAACGTTCAAATGGCCGACGACAGAACAATTGCTGCTCAACCCTTTGATGGCTTAACCGGAAACCAGTCATGCATCGTCGTTCCCGCAATCAACAATCCCAACTCGTGGCAAATTCCGTCATACGTCATGAACAACATCGTTCAAACTAATCAGTTCACGGGGCGTGATGACGAGGATGCACCGGCTCACATTAACCGACTTTACCGCGTTCTTAAAACTTTTAATTTGCAAGGTGCTACTGAAGATGCCATTTTCTTACATCTTTTTTCCTTTTTCACTTGTAGGTAAAGCAACTATTTGGCTTGACATGCAACCACCTGGCACGTTCACCACTTGGGAAGCACTACGTTCCGCATTTATCAAGAGGTACTTCCCACTGGCTAAAGCGGCTGTTCTTCGCGATCAAATTCACTCGTTTCACATGGAGCCGGATGAGCAATATTGTCATGCTTGGTAGCGTTTTCAGAGCTTGCTATCTCAATGCTCACAGAATGGTCTCACACCATGGGCTCTCGTGGAGAAATTCTACAATGGGTTGAACTACGAAACCCAAGTTCGGTTCGACACGGCCGCAGGAGGAAGTCTACTGGTTAGGAAAAATGTCGCCGAATGTAACGAGATGTTTGAGAGCTTCACTCAATCGGACCTCGCCAAAGGGCCACGACGCTGGAATTCCACTCCCGTTAGCAGTACATCCTCATCTTTTCGAGGTGTACACCAGGTTAATCTGGATATTACTGTGGCTTCTGCTTTGGAATCATTGACCCGAGAGGTGAAGGAACTTAAGACAAAGGTGGACAAGTGTGAGTTTTGTAGAGGTGGACACAACACTTTGGAGTGCCCGGTGATGAATCAGCAAGTCGATTATGTTGGTGCTCAGAATAGGTTTCCCAACAACAACTTCAACAACAATCAGAATTGGAACACCTACAATAACCCGAGTCAGAATAACTCCAACTGGCGTCCGTCAAGCGCACCACCCGGCTACCAAAATTCTTACAATCATGGACAAGGTTAGTACAGTAATAATAATAATAACAATGGTACTAATGTTCAAAATAATGTGCAGGATCCTAATGGAAGCATGGGACGTCTAGAGGAGATGATGAAGCAAATCTTGGAGAGAGATCAAGTCACACAGAAAAAGTTGACCGAACACGATATGCTCATCAAGAATCAACAATCTTCTATTCTCGATATTCAAAGAACCGTTGGTGATATTGCTCGTCTTCTCGAAGAAAGGCCTCAAGGACAGTTTTCGGGTTCTACTCAGACTAATCCGGCTGCTCAGTTGAAAGCGATTACTACTCGTAGCGGAAGGGTTTTGGGTCCCGAGGTAGTTAAGGAAACGGGTGGAGTTGAAGAAGAGGAAGCGGTGGATGAAAAGATCGAGTTGGAGGCTCCGGGTAAGTCGCATAGTAAAACACCAATTATTGAGCCACAAGTTGAGATAAACTCGGTCGTATTTCGGCCACCACTTGAAATTAATATTACCCATGTTCCTTATGCCGCTCTTCTCAAGAATCAAAAATACACGAGGGAATACGGGCATTTTCTAGATATGTTCTGACAATTGAAAATTAATCTTCCGTTTGTTAAAGCCCTCCAACACATGCCAAAGTATGCGAAATTTTTGAAAGATTTACTCAAGAGAAAAGATCGGTTGGGGGAGATTTTTCTATTCCACTTAGCGGGGATTGTTCGGCGGTAGTGTTGAACCGGGTTTCGGAAAAGTTGTCGGATCCTGGTGTGTTTACAATCCCGTGCACGTTCGGAAGTGATATGATGAGTCAAGCATTGGCGGATTTGGGTGCGAGTATTAATCTTATGCCGTATTCGTTGTTTGAGAAGTTGGAGTTGGTTGAGCTTACACCGACTCGTATGTCGTTGTCGTTGGCGGATCGTTCGGTTAAGTATTCGCGAGGTATTATTGAAAATTTATTAGTCAAAGTTAACAAGTTTGTATTTCCGGTTGATTTTGTGGTACTTGACATGGAAGCCGACGATAAAGTCCCCATTATTCTTGGTCGGCCGTTTTTGAGAACGGCTAAGGCTCTTATTGATGTGTATGAGGGGCGAATTACACTTCGGGTTGGTGACAAGAATGTTACTTATGATATTGCAAAGTCAATGAAGCACCGGGATGATAGTGACGATGTTAGTGGTCCATTCCATTCGGTATATTTTCTAAATTCTTTTATTCCGGGTTTTGATAAGTGTCTTGATTATATTTGTGGTACCGATTTGGTTTGGATGGAGATGGATGACGAGTTGACGGAAATTATGGAGGATGGTGAGGAAATATTGGTAGATGATGTTTCGTGTTCGGCGGAGATTATGGAGGTTAGTGAGATTATTTGTGAAGTAGAGGCGGAAAAACCCGCTCCGTTGGAATTAAAGGTACTTCCGTCACATTTAGAGTATGCGTATCTTAAAGAGGGTTCGGATTTGCCCGTTATTGTTTCGTCTAAGTTGAGTGAGGAAGAAAAGTCAAAGTTGATAGAAGTGTTGAAGATGAATAAAGGGGCGATTGCATGGAGACTTTCGGATATTCAAGGTATTAGCCCCGCTTATTGTACCCACCGGATTTTGATGGAAGATGAATATAAACCAGTGGTTCAACCCCAAAGGCGTTTGAATCCAAATATGAAAGAAGTTGTCAAGAAAGAGGTTCTTAAGTTGTTGGATGCCGGGGTGATTTATCCAATTTCGGACTCTCCATGGGTGAGTCCGACTCAAGTTGTTCCAAAGAAAGGGGGGATGACGGTTGTCATGAACGTGAAGAATGAACTTATCCCTTCGCGTACGGTTACCGGTTGGCGGGTTTGTATTGACTACCGGAGGTTGAATGATGCTACTCGCAAAAACCACTTCCCGTTGCCGTTTATTGATCAAATGTTGGAGCGTCTCATGGGTCAACAGTTTTATTGTTTTCTTAACGGTTTTTCAGGTTATTTTCAGATTCCAATCGCACTGGAAGACCAAGAGAAGACGACTTTTACGTGTCCGTATGGTACATATGCGTATCGTCGCATGCCGTTTGGGTTGTGTAATGCTCTGGCTACTTTTCAGCGTTGTATGGTGGCAATTTTTCAGGATATGATTGAGACATCCAAGGAGGTTTTTATGGATGATTTTTCGGTGTACGGTAACTCTTTCGATAATTGTTTAGTTAATCTTGAGAAAATGTTGAAGAGGTGTATCGAGGCAAAATTGATGTTAAATTGGAAAAAGTGTCACTTTATGGTGACGGAAAGGATAGTTCTGGGTCATAAAATTTCAAGAGATGGTATAGAGGTGGATCGGGCGAAGATTGATACGATTAGTAGGCTTCCTCCACCGACAAATGTTAAAGCTATAAGAATTTTTCTTGGTCATGCGGGTTTCTACCGGCGATTTATTAAAGACTTTTCAAAGATTACCCGCCCGATGACCCGGTTATTAGAGAAAGATGTCCCGTTTGTTTTCGATGAAGATTGTTTGAAGGCGTTCAAGTTTCTGAAAGATCAACTCGTAAGTGCTCCTATTCTCGTATAACCGGATTTGAATTTACCTTTTGAGCTCATGTGTGATGCGAGCGATTATGCGGTTGGAACGGTTTTGGGGCAAAGGCGTGATAAACATTTTCACCCTATATGCAAGCAAGACTTTGAATGATGCCCAAGAGAACTAAACCACCACCGAAAAGGAACTTTTAGGCGTTGTGTTTGCATTTGATAAGTTCCGGTCTTATCTCGTACTTTCAAAGACCACCGTTTTTACCGATCATGCGGCGTTGCGTTTTCTCTTTCACAAGAAAGACGCAAAGCCCCGTCTCATACGGTGGATTCTCTTACTTTCCGAGTTTGATATAGAGATTAAAGACAAGAAGGGGGCGGAAAATGTTGCGGCGGATCATCTTTCTCGTTTAGAAGATCCGAAGAGAGAAGAGATTCGCGAAGAAGCAATTGGTGATAGATTTCCGCACGAGTCGATTGATTTTGTTACGGCCGAAAAGCAAGGTTTGCCATGGTTCACCGATTTTGCTAATTTTTTGTCTACGGGCCTTGTGTTGAAAGGGATGACTACTTAACAAAAGAAGAAGTTTTTCCGGGATGTCAATCGGTATGTTTGGGACGATCCTTATCTGTTAAAGATTGGCGGTGACCGAATTCTCATAAGATGTGTGTCGAAAGAAGAAGGGTTGAATATTCTAAAGCATGTTCATGAAGGTCTAACGGGAGGTCATCATGGAGCGCATGCCACGGCTCAAAAGGTATTTGATAGTGGTTTTTATTGGCCGTCGGTTGTCAAAGATGCGGTGGAATTTGTCAAGACTTGTGACGCTTATCAACGCACCGGAAATATTTCATCGAAAAACGAGATGCCTCAAAACCCCATACAAACTCTTGAAATTTTTGATGTTTGGGGCATCGATTTTATGAGACCGTTTCCCGTTTCCGGTGGTCACAAGTATATTCTAGTGGCAATAGATTATGTTTCAAAGTGGGTCGAAGCGCAAGCATTGGCCACGAATGATGCTCGAGTGGTTGTGAAGTTTTTAAAGAAGTTGTTTACTCGATTCGGAGCTCCAAGGGCAATTATTAGTGATCGAGGTACCCATTTTTGCAATTCCGTCATGGAGAAAGCATTAGCTCGTTATGGAGTTACTCATCACACCTCTACCGCTTACCATCCTCAAACGAATGGTCAAGTCGAGAATACTAATAGAGGGGTGAAGAGAATTTTGGAGAAGACGGTTGGGATAAGTCGGAAAGATTGGTCGGAGAAGTTGGATGACGCGTTGTGGGCACTTATAACCGCGTATAAGACACCGTTGGGTACTACACCGTTTATGTTAGTTTACGGTAAAGCATGTCATCTTCCCGTGGAGATGGAACATCGAGCATTTTGGGCGTTAAAGACGGTAAATGTTGATCTTACTGAGGCCGCTAGAAAGAGGTATTTTCAAATTCATGAGTTAGAGGAGCTTCATGATGCGGCGTATTCTCGATCGTTGGATATTAAGGAAAAGACAAAAGTGTTGCACGATAGGCGTTTAAAGGGAGGTAAAGACTTCAAGAAAGGTGATAAAGTATTGTTATATAATTCTCGTTTGAAGTTATTTGCAGGTAAGCTGAGATCCAAGTGGACGGGAACGTATTTGGTGAAAGAAGTATTCCCGTATGGAGCGGTGGAGTTAGAGAATCCGGACAATGGAACTTCGTGGAAAGTGAACGGTCATCGTCTAAAGCATTATCTTGGAGGGCCAGAGCAGTCAACCGAGGTGGAGGAAACTCCCCTCGATCCATCGAACTAAATCATCAAATCGGGTTCTTGAGTGAAAACTCAAGTGTAGAGTTTGTATAATTCTTTTACTTTATTTTCGTTTCGTTGGGTCACTAACTTTCATTTTTGTAGTTTAATTGCGTCGTCGGGTCATTGCAAGAAATCATCACCATCTTAACGAGAGGTTTTACGAGGATTCGAAATATGCCAGGTAAGTTTTGCACGTAAAATTAACATAAAATGGGTATAAGAATGAGTATGTAATTTTATAAATTTTTTTTCTAAGGCAGAAAGAGGCTCCAAACTAAAAAAAAACTTTCTGTTAACATACCCCGTCGCGCGCGCGACGGGGCTCTTTCTTTGCCTTGGCGTCCGCGAACACACAACAAACAAAAAAAATCACCCAGTTCGGCCTAGGTGGCGCGCGAAGGGGGAATGGCCTTCGGACTCGGCGCAGCGCGGCGGCCCCCACACCCTATTTTCGAATTTTTTTTGAACCATTTTATATCAAATCTTTTCATCTTTTTCAAACAAATCCCCCTTTCATTCCAAGAACCCTAGCCGAACCATATCACCATAACACCACAATCCACCAATTTTTCACCATTTTTAACCAAATTGAACCTCCAAAATCATAACCACATCACCATAACACCATAACCCACCTTTAATTTTAACTTATAATTCACCAAATCTCTCACTTGCACACACTTTAACTCTTCAATTTTTGCAAGTTTATCTGGGTTTACACTTCACCAAGGTATGATTTCTTGTAATTTCTTGTAAATTTTTACATTATTAGTGTTAGTTTTTAGCTTAAGTTTTGCAAACTTTGTTGTTAGGATTTGTTCAAGTATGTTGTTTAAGTTAGTTGTTGGGTGCGGTTTGATGGGCTGGCAACTTCGTTGTGATTTTTTGGGTGCGGATGGTTGGGTTGGATTTTGTTGAAACTTAAGTTTTGGTTGCGGTCGGGTTGTCGGTATGGGGTTTAAACGAGTTATTCAGTGTTGGTTGTTGGTTTGAGATGTTGAATTTTAGTGTTTTTAGTAGTTAAAACGAGCCGGAAAACAAGTTTTTTTTATGCAATATATAGTTTACCAAAGTGTGGCTTTTCGCTCGTTTTCGACTCAATTTTGTGGGTTTTTGGCACTTGGTTTTAATTGGGACAATTAAAGTGCTGGGAGGAGGTGACGTTTGTTGAGTCGGTGTGATTATTTTTAGATTTATAAACTAGTAAAAGTCTTAACAAGTTGGTTATCCGTTAGCTTTTAAGTAAATAATTAAACCACTCGCACTTACTTGTTTTTCATCTAAATGAGTCGGTTTAAAATATTTGTAACCCGAACTTCTAAAATTTTATTTTATTTTATTTTCAGTTTAAAAATTAAAAAAAATAAAACAAAAAAAAATTAAAAAATCCAAAAATTAAAAAAATATTTTGTCTTTTCTTTTTAGTTTTTATTTACTTACTCCCATGTTTGTTTGTTTGTTTAAATGTGTTTAGATGTCTAAATAGGCGGGAAAAAGGAAACGAGGTCCGACCGCGCGACCACGAGGTGATCCGGAACCGGTTGTTTTCATAGACCCGAGTGCTCGGGTGATCGAATATCAACCCGGACCGGTTGTGTTAAGAAAAGTTGCCAACCTCAAGAAACATTCATTACTTAAGTTTGATGTTGATTCGGCCGAGTATGAGCAGTTATGTAAGTTGGTTAATTCGGATCTTCTTACATTCAAAACGATAAATTGGGACTTATTGGATTCGATTGGTCAAAGAGAGCGCATTGATGAGTTATTGGACCCAAAATTTAAGGCGATGTTGGATTTTAAGGAACCACAGTTTAACGAGCTGACACTTGAGTTCCTGAGCACGTTTAAATATAAAGAAGGAAATTTTTCTCAGTCAAATGCGGTGTCGTTTTCATTGGGTCGACAGTTATACAATATGACTATCGCACAGTTCGCGGTAGCAAATGGCTTTTATACGGATGCGGAGGTGAGAGAACCGGAGTTTGTGACGGGTCTAAGGGGTGCGTTCTTGAATAAGCATGCAATGTGTATCGGTTCGGACGAGTTGGCCACTTTTTGGGACAAAATTTCTATTTGTTCGTTTTCGAGTGCGAATGTGGCGTCGGATATTCGAGATCTCGTGCTTCGATTTATCCACCGGGTTTTGGTTAATACTTTGATTGGTCGCGGTTCGGGCGACAATAAGGCAAATTGGTTGGATATTTTTTGTTTGATGGCTATGGTTGAGAAGGTTCCGATAAACTACGCGAGTCTTTTAGCGTGGTCGTTTCATCGGACGAGGCGTGGGGGTATAAAAAATAGGTCAAGGTTGGATATGGGCCCGTACGTTACACGGATTGCTAGGTATTTGGGTGTGTTTGAGAGGTTTAAACCGGATATTTTGACAGAGGGACCCGTTAGAGAGTTTTTGGAGGTTAAGGATTTGAGGAATGCTGGGATTCTGAAAGGTACCGATCCGTTAGAGTGGGAGGATGTTAAGTTGGGCCCACAGATTCAAGCACCGGCAAGGACCGCGGCTGCTGCTACTATGCGAGCCGTTTTACCGTCCCGTCACCAGAGGCCGCCTCACAGATCAGAGAGACCGGGTGGTCAGTTACCAGTCAGAGAGCCTCGCCCCGAGGATATTACTATGGATTCGTTATTTGACCGGATGGAGTCCGGTTTTGATCAGATCAGGGGTTATATGACCGAGAGCCGGGATAGTTTGATGCAGGTTATTCAAGAACAACAAAGATTGATTGAGGCGAACCAGATGAGACAGGATGAGCACATGAGACATATGATGAGTGCATTGAGTATTGATTTGCCTGTTTCTCTTCGACAGCCGGCCGATGCGGGACCTAGCGGGTCGAGCGCCCCGGGTGGTTCGGGGTTTGGACATGGAGTACCTTTTTATAGGACGGGTTACCCAGAAATTGATAATGCTGAACCGTACCATATTCTTGAGCAGGAGTCGGAGGAGAAAGAAGATGAGGATTGAGTTGACGAGCTGACATGGGAGTTTATGTTTTGTGATGTTTTTATTTTTCTTTTATGATGTTTTTGTTTTTATTTGGTCTGTACGAATATTATTTTAGACTTTTTGGTTGGGTTGGCGGGTTGGAAGTTGGTGGATGCTTGAACTTTATAAGTAACCTTTATGTTTTAGTTTTTATGTTTGATGTTACTTAGGTTTGTCTAGAGGAGAGGCCGTGTCCGTTCAGAAAGAGGGAATGAGTTACCAATTCATGTTGAGCGGTCGGTGAGGAGAGCACCCATGGAAATAGACTGGCACATTGACAGTCTCGCATATTACCTGCTAAGTCTTTTCCATTGTACTTTGTTTTTATGTTTTTCATGTTTTTATTTTTATGTCTTCGTTTTTATCTTTTTAGGTTTTTTTTGCCTTTTATTTTGATATTGTTAGTTTGTTTTAAATATTTTCGAGTCATGTTTCCCGTGCCTGCATTGAGGACAATGCAAAATTTATGTGTGGGGATGTGACACAATTGTTTTAACTAATTTGAGTTTTGTTTTCGTTTGAGTCATATGTTTTAAATAAAAAAAATAAAAAATAATAAGAAAATAAGAAAAATGTTTTAAAAATATCCCTTGAGTCTAGTTTTTGTTGCGTTAAATTAGGAGATGATGATTTTATCGGAAATTGGTTTTTCAAACTACTAATAATATGAGATAAATAAAAGAAAGCGCACTTAACTTGGGATGTGTCGGTAGGCTCAGCCTTGAAAATGAAAGGGAAATTTGATAAAATGGATCGGAAATCTTTTGTGGGTAAAGCGTTTTGTTCGTAGAAAATAAGTAATGAAAGGTCGGGCCATACTTAAGCCTCAAATTTTGGTATGAAAAAGTGAAAATATCAAAAATTTTAAAAATCTGAATACGTTATCATATGATGTTTGGCTAGTTTTAACGTTAGAGTATGCTGTGTAGCCTGTGATATAAACTTAAAACTGCTAGTTTAGTGTTTTACACCTCATCGGCGTATGGTTTTATAACCTCAAATCCTGTATTGATGGGATGCTTCGGGTCCAGAGACCATGGGTCTATATGCAATCTATTCATCTGGGTATTCATAATTCCTAAGTGGGGTTGTGAATATTTAAAATAAAGCCAAAAAGAACAAACCCTTATAAGTCTATAAACATGATCACAAGAGTACAAAAGTACAAAATTCACTACAGACTTGATCATCCACGCTGTTAGCCATGTGGGGTCCTCTTGCTCGCGTCTCATTACCATTAAGAAACGGACCACAAGAGACACGCTCCATGTAAGCCCTACAGATGAAATTTTGCATCTAATGGCTGCTTGGTAGACTTTGATGCTTAAGTTTAAGTGGATAAACAATACCCTTGATCGTCTTAGCTATTCATAAAAAAAATAGAGCAACAAAAGTTTTAAATCTCCTAATTTTGAGGTTTAAGTCAAGTTGGGGTGGTCTGGTCCGGTAAAAGCTGAAAATAAGCGGGTCTTAATTGTGTAAACCACTGAGTAAAAAACATTTTCGGATCATATTTGTCCCGGTAAAGATTAAGGCATGAGTTTAAGTGGACAACAATATCGGTGATCGCGGTTTTTGCGTTTTTCGGAGCTTTAAAAATTAACCTATATGTTTGTTAGACTTTATTTTCCGATTCTGATCCAACTGCATCAAACTTTTTCAGGACGAAAAAAGAATAAGTGTGGGGATATTTGATATAATGCTAAATATTTATGTTTCCCGTGTATATTTTAATTAATATTTTAATAGTTTTTGTTCGTTTTTAGTCGAGATTTGTATACTACTAACGTTTTTATGTTTCGTAGGTTCCGGGGTTTGATCGTGATGAAAAAGGGAGAACAACGAGCTAAAACGAGCCAAAACGAAGATCCGGAACGAATCAGGAAGGAACCGGACAGAGAACCCGTCAGACCGGGCCGGTCTGACCAACCCTCATGGAGGAGCACGCCGCGCCGCGCCTAGGCAGAAGGCTAAAAGTCCTTGGCGCGGCTCCTAGGCACAGCTGGGCTAAATTATTTTCGTTTTTTGCTTCTTGTCGAGCCTTGTTTTGGGTATTTAAACACCTTTAACTTAATCCTGACATAACCTTAAGCCACCAGCCGAATTAGAGAGCCTTTGGAGCCATCTTACGAGTCTCGTGGTGATTTTGAAGGCAAGAGAACATCCGGTGAAGAGCTAGACGTTTAAGATCGAAGAATATGGGTTTTATCGCCTTTAATCTTTCGTTCTTTATTATTACACCATGTTTTCAGTTTCTATTACTTTTTTTGATTTAGATTTTAATATGCTAGGCTAAATTCCATAGACTGCCTGGGTCGTGATGAACCTTAGTTCGGTTTGATTTTTATTTGGATTTTCGTTTCGTTATGGATATTATGTTCTAAGTAAACGGTTGAGTTTTATTTAGTTGATGCGTATGATTGCTTGGTTTTGTTTACTTGAATTTATTGTTTCACATTGCCCTTGTTGATTGTTTCTTAGGATAGGTTTTGTTAGGTCATTTACTGTGTGTTCTTGACTAGTTTATGATTGATATCGATTAAGATCATAAAAATAATAAAATCAATTAAACAAATAAAAGTGAGCTGCTAGTCTAAAAAGCTGTAAAGTGATAGGCTATTAATAGATCTTTGCTTGTCGGGATTGCTAGATTTAGTTCTTCGTAAGGAGTCCGTCTAGATTTGATTGTCAGCTTAGTCTATTAAATTAATTGGGTTTGCTTTGCTATCTTTTGAATTCCGCGCTGTAAGGTAGGTTTTCGTCATAAAAGATACTTAGACATAAGCGATTAAATAACCGTAAGGAGGTTTAATATAAAACTTGTGAGTCTTAAAACTTGTTATAAATCCATAGGCGTTTTCTTGAAGTTCAAGGGTCATGTTCGAGTTTTCTGTCAAGGGTCTATATGATCCCGGTTCCATAACTTGCGTTTTTCCATTTAAATTAATAACCGTAACTTTGGGGATTCCGGCCTGGGTAGTTATTTTAATCATATGAATCAATCCAAGTTTTCTAAATTGTTTATTAGTTAAAACTAATTAGGGTTTAAGTTTTATTAGTTAATTAATAAGTAATGATTATGTTTTATTATTATATTAATTAGGGTTAGGTTTAATTAGTTTATTATTTGTTTAATAGTTAAATAATCATTAGTTAATTATTATTAGAGTTTTAATAATTAGTTTAAATCCCACTCAAATATTATTAATAAATAGTCGTGTTTTGTAGTTGAGTCTAATTTGCTAGATTCGTAATTTAAAGAGTCTCATGGGTTCGATATCCGGACTTATTTAGTTGTACTAGAGTTGACCGGTTCATTTGCCGGTTAGTAGTTTAAGTTAAGTTTAAGGGTCTAGAGTATTACTTAGTGTCTAGATTAGTTTATTTTTAGTTAATAATTATTTGACTACTTCAAGCACATCAGCCCTTCAGAACGTTTGATTTGTATATTTAATTCGTCTATACGTCATTATGAATGCATAACATATTAAGAGACGTACAAAATCAAAACTGATGAGGAAATTTAATAGTTAATCATTCATAGTACGATATGCAGTTGTACGTGGTCATTAATAAACCCCTCATGAATATAAGCGCTTTCATAATATTTATGGGTAATAGACCTTTAGTTATAGGATCCTTAAGCATATCATGAATGTATTCGATATGAAAATTTAGATTCCTCAATTCGTTCATAAACGAATAATTAATTTCAAATCAAAATTTAATGCAGCACCTATCAAACTGTTACTGTTTGAGAAAACATGGTAGCTGACGTTATCAAAATTAGTCTTCAATATATAAGTTATTTGGAGTTTAATAAAACTTACGAGTCCACAAATAAATATTCAACAACATTTATTGACAACAACGTTGTAATTAATCAACATATTATGTTGTTATGACTTAGGTTGTTGTTATCAGTTTATTATGACTCCTCCATGAGATAGATTTATCTACTGGCATAAGAATATATCCCGAAAATTACATTTTCTTATCTTTGAATATGATAAAGTTTAGAGTAATATACCGGTTTGAATTCTTACTTCTTCTTTTAAATTATAGTCTTTCGTTTCTTTTAAAGATGTTTTAATACTCTTTTAGATGTTTCACATTAATCTAGGCATATCTAGTGTGTTACAATTTTGAGTAATATCTGTACGAGTATAGACTTGAACCTACATAAGGCTTCTACTTAATGAAGCATAAGGTAATAATCTTAATGATCCTATTATCCTCTAACTAGAGCAATATTGTTTGTTACATGTGTAAGGACCCTTTTAAGATAAAACTTATAGAACAAAACTAATGTCCCTTTGGGTCTATCTCAGAATATTATGATATCTATTATGTAAGAGATATCTTTGAGATATTTCATATCAAAGTGTGTGAACAATGCTTTGACTTATGTAACATATACTTGTCAGAAGAATGTCATCTATATAAGGACAAGTTTGTTTTTAGTTGCTCCCACTCATCTTGAGGTAGGTACATTAATCCACTTGGTTTTTGATGAAAATAATTGTTTAAATATTTCATCAAATTTTGATGTTTGCATTAACCCATATATGGATTTTATTGACTTATAGACTAAATGTTTATTAACATTCAGTTTATAACATTTAGGTTGTTTTATGAGCATGTAGATATGTAAGTCAGTTATTAGGGAAAGTTATTTTAATGTTCTTCTAATGTAGCTCTTTAACTATTATAAGCTACTTGACATTGATGATCCTCAAAGAAATGTTTTATAATATAGGTTATAAGATTCTTTGATGATTTATTCCCTTTTAAATCTAACCTTTAATAATCAATTATGCTTCTTAGTGTCTTAACGTTTGTGTTAGGATTTAGTTTAGTTATGAACACCTTTAGGTGATTCAACCAAATCTCAAAACGTTAGCGACTTATGGAGTCAATTATGATTGATGATAATGGTTTAATTATAAGGGATATGATCATTAAACTTTCCAACATCCAATTCAACTTTAGTTAGGGAGGTTACATAAGCATCAAATTTAGTAGGTTTTAAAACCTAGATGGCCTCCTAAGTTGATTATTGGGTAATTTTAAAAGTCTTAGTTTTATGGATTAGCTCTTAGTTAGGTTGCTATCATTTTCAGGATTCTAAGTGTGTAAGATTTGGCGCAGTATGGTGTACAAGAGGTGTAATTGGAGTAAAATTTAATATCTCTCTTCCCCCGCCTCTTGTACTTCTAACAAGTTATTATAAGGACTTTTACTGCTCCCACTGACCTTAAAAACCCTTAGGAAATTAGCATGCTTATGGTCAATATTTAAAGACCAATAGATTCTAATAGAGAAACAAGTTAATGATGTAAGTCGTTGTAGTTTCTCTTGTGAGGATTATTTTACTAAGAAATCGGAGTATGCACACATTTAAGAAGCAATTGAACTTTTGTAAGTGTAGTAGTAAATTCTAAAGAGATAAGTTTTGATAGAATAGTGTTGTGATGGAGCAGTGTCTTGTGATTGAGACACTTAAGGCTGCCACTGATTTTTTAATATCTCTAGGAAAACTACAAGAGAAGTCTAAATGATGTGGGAATACGTCATATATATGTTAGACTTGATTTGATTTCATTTACGTCCAGATGTCATAATAAACTTAGGGACATATTTAGAAGAAATCATAATAAGTATATATGAATGGATCTCTTTAAGACTGTTGACCATAGAAGACAGATTAGATACAAGTAATAGCCTTTTAAATGATAAAAGAATTATGTCTGAAATTCTGTTTGAATAAGTTCCACGAATGTCAGTGAAATATAACTTATGGGGGACCCATACTTATTCCTTAAGCCAAGTAATGTTTTATGGCATTTAACACATGATTAAAATCACTAAGAATGAGATTAGATGAAAAAATCACCCTCATCAACCATGTCATGATTTCTCATGAAATTTGGTTTTAATGGATGAATTTTATAAGTCTCATTTTTCTTTTGTTAAATTCTTATTGCATAATAACAAAAGTTGTGAAAGCATGTAGTATCATCTAGTTCTATTCTATAAATGTTTCATTCCAGATACTGATAACAAATAATATGAGATTTTAGGGTAAGAGTGACTTTATGTTGGCTATGCAAACCACACAACTGTCATAATATAGCTTAAGTATTGATACTAAATTCTGATTGATCTCCAGAATATTTAAGGTATCATAAAACGTAATTAGAAGACAATTTTTCATGGTTATAATAGCCTTAACATTTAAATTTTGTCACCAACACTCATGTTAGTTATTTGTTGCTGTCAGTAAAGAAACTTATAGAACTAGACTCAACCTATTATGTTAATTGGAATATTAGGATTAACAGACTTAAATATCATTAATATACGATTACTGTTTTAGCCAGATGTTCTTTTGAATTATGGATAGCCTTGTTACTTATGCCTAATATAATGACATATTTTCGCAATGAGATTTCTCCTTAAAGAACTTAAAGCTGGAAGTAATACTTGTATTTTGTCTATGAACCTTAGAATTATCCTCTTTTAGGTTTTAGTGGCGTGAGTTGAATAACATCTTATTTCAGTACCATACATTTCTTTTCTTGTACATATGTTGCTGATCAACATACTCGTTTTCCTTTTGTACTTATGAGTGTTATAGTTGATACTTAAGGCAACAAATTGTAATAATAGAAAATTTTAGTATGTAATGCATTAGAAAAGTGTACTTATTTCCATGTGTGAGCCCTTAACTTTATGGGTCATGGTATTGTACATTATGATGTATTCAGTAACGTCATTTAACCTTATAGTTAGAACTTTTAAGGAGTGCATGAATCTTATGAGTTATTTTAATTAGTCTTAGGAAAAACTAAATGTAGAATAACTCTAGTGATAGCATTTATTTATATAAGTTCTTGATTATCATTATCGTAAGAGACATTATGATTGACTCATTCTATTTGTTATGCTCCAGTTTTCAATGGAATGATTGTTATTATAAAGAGAGGTATGATAACCATATCATGTCTTAATGAATAATTAAAAATTGAGAATAGCTAAATGTTATTAAATCTTTTTATGAGACAAAATTCAATTGTATTTTAAGATTAGAGTGGATGATTTGGATGAGATCGTTATTTATGGAAGAAAAAATAGTGAGTAATATTATGGGATATTAAAATAATATAGATTAAAGTTTATGATCATTAAATTAATGAAGGATCATTAATACGGGGATCACTATGTTTTATTGAAGATGTGATATGTATATTATTAACATCAAACTAATAGACTATAATTAATAGTTCTATTTAAACAAAAAATAAATCACCTTTGGGCAGAAGTGAGACAATTATTTTAATTATGCACGGGCTAGTTTTGCTAAATAAAAATGTAACAAATCACCTTTGGTCAGAAGTGAGACATTTGTATCATGTTAGGCAAAACTAACAAAAACTTTTAATTAGACTTGAATGATATCGTAAATGTAACAAATCACCTTTGGGCATAAGTGATACATCAAAAGTTCATTCAAGTTAAGTCTTCTTAGATTTGTAAATATAAATATATACATATATATAATATTTAACAATTTAAAAAACTATTTAGTTAATAGCAAATCATTAGAGTTCTCGTAAAATTTAGTTTTTTTTTGGAAAATTGAGTTTCCAAAAAAATTTTGAGTTTTCGAGAATATTAATGGGTTTACGGGTTCTGAGGTTTATGATTTATGGTCGGTAAACTAGTTAGAAACCCATACACTGACTTGAAACTTGTAGACTAATCCATGATCTTTATTAATTAAATTAATAATGATAATATTTGGTTCAAATCTTTTTAATGATTAACATTATATTTGTTTCCTATTTTAAGGGGATTCAAATCTTTTAAAAAAATATTAAAACTTCTAATTTATTCAAGATTTGAAAAAATATTTCCCTAAATAATCATTAACAAATTTTAATCTAGATTTTGAACCAACATATGTATAATTTTCGATAATAATGATGAACACGAAAAACATCATCGAAAATTTTAACAATTAAACATACAAAAAAACTTGGAATCGAAATCTTTAAACATGAAATTAACAGATTTCGAAAATATTAGAGTTTACTGAATATGAATTTTAGCGATTTTAAACAGTTTCATAAATTGTTTTCGTAATAGAACATGAAAAAGAAACCGAAAAAATTAGGGTTTATCAAGTTTTAGTCCATGTCTTCTGATTCAATTCCAGATTTAGGGAAAACATGAAGAACTGATTAATCAACATCACTCTGATGCCACATGTTGATCAGTTCTTCATGTAAGTAATATAAAACATGATAAATATTAAACCTATGAACCTGTTACAGCATGAAGAGTAGTAACCGCAGCAGGGTATGATGTAGTCGACATGCTTGTCATCTTGATCGAGTTCCCCTTTAGGATGTATAGTTAAGGATGGTGTTAGGGTTCTTGAGAGGAACCCGGTTTAGGGGAGAGGAGGCACACAAAATTATAATGTGTGTGTAAGATTATGTTATGATGTTAATTTATTCTCTCTATATATACACCCAAGGGGAAACCCTTTATTAGCTATTAAGGGTAATATGATCCATCAACAATTACCAAGCTAATATATAATAAGGTATAATTAATTATTTTGATATATTGTTATATAAATGATAATGATGGTCATATAAATAAATATATAAAATATATTTACTTACAATATATATATATATATATATATATATACACACACACACGCTCCAAATACACATGTTTCAACAACTTCGTAGTAAACGACCTTCATATGTAAGGAAATCTGAATGCTTTTCTATCTACAACGCAGTATGGCCAGATTACGGTATCTCACATGTTTTATTCCAAAAAAGTCCCTGGTCTATATTTTAGTATACGGTATATCTATAATGTGTAACGTTATGAGTTCCAAATCATGTAACATTTATATTTAGTGCTCTTATTTGTAGTTCATGTGAGGTAATGTGAACAGTAACTTGTATTAACATAAACATTTAGAGGGAAAAAAAGGTTATATAAAGGAAAACATAACTAATGGCACGCTTTATAAGTCAAAAGGACAGCAATATTGAACAATTAGCTCAATCGTATTTCTATTGTATAGCACATGTATGTTATCTAGGGGTGTTCTTTGGATTAGTTAAAAAGATTTCTTGTAAATCGGGTCAAGTTAATCGAGTTTCAGAAATTTATAATCAAAGCGATTGATAACCAACGCCAATCTATAATTGGTACATTGGGTTCGAGTCAAACAGGTTATTCCGGTTACCATGAGCTCACCAAAACGCATAAAACGTTTCACTAATTTTGTTAATCACCTGCTTGACTTTGAAACATGAGAAAGTTGACAATAGTCAAATGACTCATTTGACCTTCATAACGGCCATGCTGTAACTCAAAAGTGTAAACCTGAACTCTTTTTTTAACAACTAAATGACTAAGAAGAGAGGGGGCACTCATGGGTAGTACCCATGCACTGACGAATCATACATAGTTATTTCATTTATACCTTTAAATACCCACAAATCATAAAATAACTGGAAACACACCCACAAGTACCCTAAAACTTTTTTTGTTTAAATTTAAAAATTAATAAACAATTAAATGTAATTAAAATTAAAATTTCATTGAAATATTAATGAGTGTTTAATTTTTCAAAAATCTCCAATGGGTTTGCCATGTGGTAAACCTTTGTCACAATTTGTAATTTGGCAAACTACCCACATAGTGAGGGGTGAGTTTGTCATGTGGTAAACAACCCATAAACCTTACTCACACTAGTGCCCATTCCCCTCTAATATTTTAGTCTTGAATCCACCTAACATGTCTACTACAAGCTTTGAACTCTCAACCTTACACACACACACATATATATATATTAGGTAAGGTTAAAGTAAAAAACAATATATTTGTGAGAAGAATAAGAATAGATCTAGGTCATTGGATCTATGATCTAGTGGTTGAGATTGGTAGTTTCTAAAATAATTGTAGTGTTTCATATTTACATTGTATAGTGTCATATTTAGGTGGTTTATTTTATTTTAAAGCTCTTCTCACAAAACACTTGTTTTTTATTTGAACTATCTCTCTCTCTCTCTCTCTCTCTTACACATGTGTAACACGTAAGTGTAAGTGATGTACAAAAAATTACGGTATTTTTTTACACACCGAATCGACTTTTTACACATGTGTAACTAACGTTTAAATTTGTGTAATTATCAAAAATACTTATTCTCTCTTCTGCTTCATTTTTTAATTAAATTTAATCTCAACCACATATTTCATATCATTTAATTAAATGTGTGGTTCAAAATTGAGTTCTTAAAGTTCTTAAAATTCACCATGGTTCCCAAAATAACCCTCCCATATATATATAATATATATATATATATATATATATATATCTCGAATTAATCATCAATACCATCGGGCCAAATGCCAAACTCAATGCGTAGTTCTTGGCCTTCTCTTTATCAATGCCCCTCCAGTTATCCAATAAAAAAAGGTAACATAAAAAAAATCAAGTGGCTACAATGAAACTCAATATAGAGAAAACAAGATATAGACAAGTAGCTTAAATAAACAAGGAGACTAACCAACACAATATACAAACCCTAAAACCGTATCTGCCCGTACGAATGAGTGTGAATCGGGTGCATGAAAGGAATATGAATAGTTAGAAACAGACATAGGCACATTTAGCAAAAAACTTAAAAAACATCGCGGATTTATTTAAACCCAATTCGGATTTCTCAGAGTTAAACCAACTTCAAATAAATCAACCCATTAACTGAGCTACAGTTTTCGGGTACGGGTTTGGGAAGCTCTGTGTCCATGTCGGGTTTTGTCGTTGTGATTTACGTTTGAAATGATAGCACAAACATTATCAAGGAAAATTAAAAGTTAAATAATAAGTAATACTAGAGCACCTTATTTTATATATATTATGAAAGTATGTTCTTCTTATCTTGAATCTATACTTATGAGATGTTACACATTCCATAACATAATTGATTATTTAGCATAAATATTAGTTGTTATTATCAAAGAAGTTAATAGTTCTTTTTTCCTTTGAAAAGAAAATAAATACTAATGGACTGAATGGTCCACTTTCTAAGCCGTGCGTGAGTAATTATTGGGTTGCATCGCTGTCGTATAAGTCCTGCCCGGATTTGACGGGCAGATAGGTCCGGGCAAATACGAGTATGACCTCATAGACAGAACCTAATGCCATGGGACCATCAAGATGAAGACCTTCGATGTTCTCGTGAGTGGCAACCGTGGACCCCACGTGTTTCATAATTTGGTTTAACTCTTCACAAATTTGGTGTATGTTCTATAAGAAGGGGTGTTTGGGATTTGCTTATTATCAATTTATGACTTATTTATCTTTTGACAAGTTAAAAAGTGTTTTAGATTGCTTATGATGTGAGGGGGAAAGTTTTATAAGTTACAAATTTGTAATTTATGACTTATGGAAAAGTCATAAGGAGGCCAAAATAAGAAATCCTAAACACCCCCTTAAGACCGCTTGTGGTGGCTATGAGGAGGGGCGCCAAAATAACATGACATGGTCCTAACGCCTGACATATCGAGCCAAAATGTTAAAGCCCGAGCGATAAAGAGAATTCATATTGCGTTAACAAAGCGGTAAAGGAGAAAAAGATGAGGCTTAAAGCCCGAGCGATAAAGAGAATTCATATTGCGTTAACAAAGCGGTAAAGGAGAAAAAGATGAGGCTCAAATGATTTAATAAGGTAATGGTGGAGCTTTGAAGAGGTAATGAAGCTTTAAACCATAACATAGTGATATAGGTGTGTTAATTAAAGCTCCACTAAACCTCTTCACAACAATATGCCTAAATAAAATTCCACATCCTCTTAATCAACAATATGGGCTAACGAACACCCCTTTCTCTTCCATGACTCCACCCCCATGGACCATCTCTTACTCTCTCACTTGCCACTAATCAACCCATTTCTCTATAATCCCTCGTTTCATAGAGCGTGGTCTTCTTTTTCACTTACTTTTTTGTGGACGGACACTCGATTTTCTCTTTAGCCACCTTCTATCCTTCATGACAACCACCTCTCTCTTTCACACCAATCCTATCCCCTACACATCGGTGTTCATGGATGCTAAAAAACATGCATTGTTTGCAGTGGCGAAGCTTGGGCGAAAACTCTTATGGGAGACTGAATACGTATAAAAGGTTTCATAACCGGCAAATACTATGTATAACAATTTCCGAATGAAAACTGATAAATTTTCTGCCCTACACTAAGCTTCACTCATGATTGCATGTGGTCTTAGCATACCGAAAAAAAAATGGCAATACGAAACTAATTAAATTGTTTATTATGGCATATATAAGAAACTACTTAAAAACTACAACGGTGCATCCTATTGTTATAACATTGTGTCATATTACGAGTTTACAACTTTGTTTCTAATTTAGGGTTTTAATATGTTCGTGTCTAACATATTTTAATTTTGAATATTTATAAAATAGTGTACCTATACATAGGGTCAAGTTATTATACAAAAGGTAATAAAAATAAGAAGTGTGAGAAGCCATAAATAATTGACATGTGTCAAGTGAGGACCAAAAGAAAAAGGGTATAGAGATAACTGTACACATTTTTTATCTCCACATGCAATACACATGTTAATACCCCCCATCATTTTAGAACGTTTATAATTTTTTCGTATGATATTTCTTTTAAAAAAAATTCATCATAATAACAACAGTTTTTTTATCTTTAATATGAGTATGATTTTTGTTATATAAAATTTAAAACAAAAATCACGTCATTGTGTCTTTTTGCACACCATTGTGTCTTTTCGCTTATCATTGTGTCTTTTTTCGTCATTGTGTCTTTTCGCAGACCATTGTGTCTTTTCGCTTATCATTGTGTCTTTTTTCGTCATTGTGTCTTTTCGCACACAATTGTGTCTTTTTTCGACATTGTGTCTTTTCGCACACCATTGCGTCTTTTCGCTTATCATTGTGTCTTTTCGCACACCATTGTGTCTTTTCGCTTATCACTGTGTATTTTTTCGTCATTGTGTCTTTCCGCACACCATTGTATCTTTTCGTTTATCATTGTGTCTTTTTTCGTCATTGTGTCTTTTCGCACACAATTGTGTCTTTTTTCGTCATTGTGTCTTTTCGCACACCATTGTGTCTTTTCGCTTATCATTGTGTCTTTTTTCGTCATTGTGTCTTTTCGCTTATCATTGTGTCTTTTTTCGTCATTGTGTCTTTCCGCACACCATTGTGTCTTTTCGCTTATCATTGTGTCTTTTTTCGTCATTGTGTTTTTTCATCATTGTGTCTTTCAACTCATCATTATGTTTTTTTAAATACTAATAACACTGTTATGCAATAATAATATGTAAAAATAATGATAAAATAACAACAAATTATCTAATACATAAAACACAATGATTAATACATGTTACACAATAACTTGAAACGTAAAACACAATGGTGAATACGTATAACACAATGACCTAAAACGTAAGACACAATGACGAATACGTATAACACAATGACCTAAAACGTAAGACACAATGGTGAATATATATAACACAATGACTTGAAACGTAAAACACAATGGAAACAATATATTACACAATGACACAATGAACAACAAAAAAAACACAATTAAAAAACCCATTAATTTTTTTTATATAACAATATGATACTCATATTAAAGATAAAAAACGCGTATTATTATGGTGAATTTTTTTTTAAAAAAATAATGTCGTATGAAAAAGTTGTGGACATATTAAAATAATATGGAGAATTGACATGTGCCTTGTATGTGGAGAGAGAAAGTCAACAAATGTGGGCTATTACCTTCATTCTCTTTTCATCAATTTTTATTTTTAAATTAATCTCAGTCATTCAAATTTAAGATCAATGGACTGGATTCCTTCTCAGGCTTCTCATTTTTGTTGTCCTTTGTATCTTAACTTTACCCCTACAAATAATCTAATAGATAAATGATTAAAAATTGTAAGTTAACACTATAAAATAAAATTTTATATATAGTAAACTTTACGTGGCATTCCATTAAAATATTACGAACACTACTCTTTATTGCTTTTAACCAACCTTTAACCTATTATCACGTTTGTGACAATCATCGATAGTTAATGATGGGTTAAGGTATGTTTGGACAAGCATAAAATTAAATCTTAGATATTTCCATGTACGAATGTTATATCAAAGTGTTTGGCGAAAGTGAAAGTATTAATGGTATTAAAATAAAAACTCAACTTATGGATTAAAGTCTTTACTCAAAATATTGATTTTAAAATCACTAAAAGAATTGTGATACTTAACGAAGAATAAATAAGAAAAAACAAAGATTCATAGTATAACTAAAAGAGTAAAAGCATACGGTAAATTTTAGAATATTGTTTTTTGAGTGAAATCTAAGTTTTGAAATAAAAACAGTTAAATCAAATAGATTTCAAGTATGGACCAGCACGGAGTATTCGATTTTGGAAATATTATCAATAGTATGTGAAGAGGTAGGTCCCAGCAGAGCCCAGTTGGACCCGCAAGACTCACCTTGAAGAGGGACGTCTGCGCAGAAACCAACTGGATCCGCAGGACCAACCATGCTCAGAGACGTGACGTCCTTACGCGCAGTACGCAAGCTGGTCCCGCAGGAATTGCCTCCCGATGGTGAAGGACTCCGCCTGTTCCCGCAGCTTCGGATACAAGCCATCAGGGAAGGCCACACGCAGCTTCGGATACCCGCGCAGCAAGGCTACACGCACAAGGCACTTAGCTCTCAATCACTCAGTGTCACCTGAGGGAATGAGCAAAGCCGGGAACAATCCCGCACAAGGGCGGGAGGGGGAATACTCCCGCCCAAATAAGCCAGTCCGTACGATACGGGAAGATCTTCTGTACTGTACCTGACGAGGTATGGGAAAAAGATCTGACTAAAGATACGACAGCTTACTGACACAGTATGGCGAGCAGCATGCTCCTGTACTGTGTCACTATTAGCCGCTGCCTACTCACCAACTACTGCCATACCACGTGCGTAGCCGGCAGTTGGGGGAAAAGGAATAGTACACAGCAGGCCTGGTCACTATCAGCCGCTGCCTACCCACCAACTACCAGCAGGGCACGTGCGTAGGGCACTGTTGGTGGAACAGGAACACTGTTGCAGCCGGCCACACCTCCTTGGAAACCTACCTTCGGCTATAAATACCACAAATGGTATGACCATCTAATCTTAACATATTATCATCATAATATACCTGATATCTGCTCTAGCAATCTCTTAATATACATTTATATTTAAAGAGCAATCTAGTCTGATTCTCACGCCGGAGGGTGGTCACAAGGAGGAACCCCCCCTTCTCAGTGACAAGCTCACGGTGTCTGTTTTGCAGGTTATCAGAAGAACCATCTTCTCAGGGTCTAACCCCTCGTGGGAAACATCTATCTAACCCCCAGGTTACAAGTAATCTGCCCGGGGTCCGGTTAGTGTTTCTTCATTGGCGCCATCCGTGCATAAAGCTAGAACATTTTTCTCCAGTTTTTTCAAACTTCTAAGATGGTTAAAGAAATTCCGGTAACCACAACCCCAGCTACTGGGGGGAATACCGGCAACACAGTTTTTACAAACACTACCCCGGCTACCCAAGCCGGGGCAAGTGAAGTAAATTTTACGAACACTACCCCAGCTACCCAAGCTGGGGCAAGTGCAGTAAATAATCGCTCACTGGGATTCACCGATACCCAGTTAGAGAAACGAACAAGACTGCCCCGCCAAACACTCGATGAAGTTAAGGCATGGGCGGAGGCACGTCAGAGGGAATTCCAAGCTGAGTTGGACGAACGCTTGCGTTCCGTCCAACAGGCTGACGAATTCGAAGGTTACTTGGATGACTCGGAGGAATCCGACTCCGACGCGAACCCTCGCCATAGGGCAAAAGGGAAGCGTAAGGAAACGGATTCCCAACCGAGAAGGCATTTTGGACAAGCCTTCAAACCAAAAAGCACAGGTGGAAGTCCACGAGACTTCTCCAAAACATTCAGACCAAACGTTGCAAATGCGGGAACGTCCAAATTTGCAAGGGACATTGCGGAAGCAATCGCCCCAAAAAGTGCCAAACAAATGTCCAGCATAGGCACATATGATGGTATATCTGACCTAGATGATCATTTGAACAGATTCATAGCGGGGGCAACCGTCAGTAGTTGGACGGAACCTACATGGTGTTACATGTTCCAAATGACACTGGTCGGGGCTGCTAGAGCGTGGTTCGATCGTCTACCGGTTAACCACATCTACGACTGGGCTGACTTCCAACAGAAGTTTAGCCAACACTTCAGCCAGCAAAGAAAGTATACCGAGGAGCAATGGACAATCCTCAAGTGCATTCGAGAAAAAGATGAATCTTTGCTAGACTTCATCACTCGCTTCAACTCGAAGAAGCTAAGTCTGGGTAATATCAGCGAAGATCTTGTTCGCGCTGCCTTTATCCAGGGCGCGAACGACCCAGAGCTCATCCGCACCTTAACGGGTAAAGATGGCATGCCATCCACATGGGATGCCATCATGACAGCAGTTAAACGCTTTGCGGAAACGGAGAAGCAACTGGGTAGAGATCTCCCACAGAGCACAAACCTCTACACCCAGAAAACAAGGGAAGACAACGTCCTTACCGCCCGATTAAACAAAAGGCGGAAGCTAGGCATTTGGCAGTCAAGGGTAAACTTTGACACCTCATCCGGCTTGCAGCATCGATTAGGCGGAAGGGATAACGTACAGTCAAACAAGAACTCCAGATGGACGCCGCTCACCAAAAGCGTCACCGAGATATTCGCCACCGAGGAGCTCCCATGGCCAAAGCCTCAAATAATCCGACATCGCCACAATGCTGATCGGAGCAAATACTGTGAATTTCACAGGACAAAAGGCCACAACACCGAAGAATGCATAGACGTAAAGGACATGGTCGAGGCATTCGTCAAAGATGGGACGCTCGCGCACCTCGTGGCGCAATGAACGCTGAGCAGGCTGATGCGTGTAGAACCCCAGCTGGGGAAAACACGAATAAAATTCCAGCTTCAATATGGAGACTACATGCTGCGTAAAGAACGAGATCCCGAACCAGGTGCGTATCGGCTCGATGGCACTCCCATCCCAACAACATGGAAGGGAGCTCATTTACACAGTTTGCATGTAAATCAATTCCAAATTTGTAAAGAAAAGGCCAAGAGCCACTTCTAATGGAAACGATTCTCCTTAAAACATTGACGCTGATGATTTTACATTTTTATGAACTATCAACACGGATATGCCGGTTTTCACCGCATAATTACGTGAAGTTGTTGCGTGGGGAAGGTGGCAAAACCCGCATAAACCCAAAAAACGACAAACCTTCACGCAGGTCAGTTGAAGGGGAAAAGTTCAGTCCCCATTAAATGAAAGTGCCGGTCTATCCGCATGAATCATGAAAAAGGGAACTGAACACTAACCTATTGACAACCGCGCGTCGAACGGTTAATTTATTCAACACGGATATGCCGGTTTTCACCGCATAATTACGTGAAGTCGTTGCGTGGGGAAGGCGGCAAAACCCGCATAAACCCAAAAAACGACAAACCTTCACGCAGGTCAGTTGAAGGGGAAAAGTTCAGTCCCATTAAATGAAAGTGCCGGTCTATCCGCATGAATCATGAAAAAGGGAACTGAACATTAACCTATTGACAACCGCGCGTCGAACGGTTCAAAACAGAATTTCTAACAAAAGGATGAGGAAAACCTACACGCAGGTCAGATATGGGTAAAGATTAAACATCCTACTAAGTGCAAGTGACGGTCCTACCCGCACAATCACGAAAGAGGAAGCAAAACTTCACACCTATTATGTACCACGTTCAAAGGTTAACTTATCCTCAAAAGATGAGGAAAACCTACACGCAGGTCAGACGGTAAAGTTTAGCCATCCTACTAAGTGCAAGTGACGGTCCTACCCGCACAATCACGAAAGAGGAAGCAAAACTTCACACCTATTATCTACCACGTTCAAAGGTTAACTTATCCTCAAAAGGATGAGGAAAACCTACACGCAGGTCAGATATAGGTAAAGTTTAGCCATCCTACTAAGTGCAAGTGACGGTCCTACCCGCACAATCACGAAAGAGGAAGCAAAACTTCACACCTATCTACCACGTTCAAAGGTTAACTTATTCTAAACACTTGGAAAATTGCTAATTTAAACTAAAGTATGCAAGTCATACAACGTTTACAAAGCAAGGAATCCAATAAAAGAAGCGGTCTTACCCGCACAAAGATTTATATTTCATAAATATTCATTACAAGAATGGCCGGGTAACCCGCCTACAAGAAAATAAATCTATACAAGCTAAATCTATCCTATCAGTGGGAAGGGATCTTCAGGATCAGGCTTCAGGGCCACTTCCACTTGGACCAGCACCGTCAGTAGAGCGTGGCAGTTCAAGGAAAGCCTTAAGGATAGCTAGCCCATCATCAGCAGCAGCAACTTCATTCACCTTCTCCACCACCGGATGCGGGAAGGCGGCGTACTGATTCACTGCTTGGTCGTAAACAGCTTCAGTATCAACATTGTATAAAGGGAAGTTGGAAGGTGGGATGCCTTTCTCAACGAACCCTAGACCAAGCAGGAAGCCGACCTTTTCCCCATCCTCGTGAGAAGCGTTGAGGGCTGCGCTCATAGCATCATCGTAAGAGGTCTCAGCAAAGACCCGATGCACAACCTACAAGAAAATATACAGGTGTCAAAACCTTTTCTATTTACGAAGAAAAGCGTAAAGACAAGAAAAGATTACCTGAGACAACGCTTCTCGAAGAAGCCATTCCTTGGCAACCAGGGCTTCTTGGAGGGCAGCTTGAGCTTCATTACGGGCGCGATCGGCTTCACTCTTGTTGAGGTTGGCAAGCAACACTTCTTTAGCCGCAGCCTCTTCGACACCCTTTAGCTTACGCTCAGCATGGTCAAGCACCCCCCTCTGGTACAGGATTTCTTGGAGCTTTTTGGCGTCTTCCATCGCCAAGGCATCATGAGCCTGCTGGAGAGCCTCTAATTTGGCTTTAAGCTCCTCATTCTCCACGCGTAGAGGCTCAGCAACAGCTTCAGCCTTGGTGGCCCTCTCGGTTGCGTTCCTCGCAGTTTCCTTAGCCAGCCGAAGCTGTTCATTAACAGCTTGGGCAGCCTTGGAACGGGCCTCAAGTCGAGCCTGAACTTCAACCTCGAGGGCCTTGAAGGCCTTCTCCTTCTCCGCAGCCACTGCGGTAAGTTTTTGGTTCTCCTCCCGGACAGCCCGCGCCTGAGCTACTTCCTTAACGCGAGCTGCTTTTAACTTGTCGTTTTCACGACAAAGCAGCTCGACGCGCGGCTGCATCCGGGCCAGGAGAACCCGAAGCTCATTGCTAAGCCTACCCTCCTGGTAGCTAGCCATGGCTTCCCCCCAACGCACCACTAGGAGCAGCGTGACGAGCCCACTCCACGCACTCCACAGGGGTGCGAAGGGTTGTTCCTCGGCGAATGGTCCATCGTGGAACATACACTTCATTGGAATCCGACACTGCAAAAAACATAAAGCAGTTAGGAAAAGATGATAAAGAAAAAATATATAAAAAGGGCCAAAAGAACCCTACGCACCTGTAGGGTCAATAACAGGCCGATAGCCGCCGAACCCATCACCTGAACCCAACGGAAATCCATCCAAGAGGTCAGGCAGATGGGAAGGTGGTAGAGATTGGCGAGAAGCCCCATGCGTACCTGATGGATCGGCCGTCGTTGCCGATGGCGGGGGCATGGTAGCAGCCGCCGCGGAATCCGCAGCAATAGTAACCGCCGGCTCGGTGAAGGATGCTGTAAAAATCGCACTCACAGCCGGCGGTGACGTCATCTCAGCTGGAACAGTCGGCTCAAAGGAGTGAGCAACTGGACCAGCGGAAGCAGGCGCAGGCGCCTGGGTCGTCGCCTCAGGTAGGCTGACCAAGCCTACCGTCATTGGCGGAGAAGTACTACTCTGCACTCCACCCTGGAATGCGTCAACATCCACGCCTGCACAAAGAAGATAAGTGTTAACGATATTAAACTATGAAGATAAAAGCTAAAGGAAGTTGTACTTACGGGTTTTCATGAGCCTGAAAGTACGGACGGGCGGGGATGAACCCGATGGAGCCGGCCTCTTCACGCCGGTCACCGTTGTCATCCTAGGCTCTTCGGTGACAGTTGTCACAGCCTCTGGAATGGTGATCTTATCACCACCGGGATTCCCCGCCACCTCTTCGCTCTCGGTCTCCGAGTCAGACCGAGGCGCTGGATCGGCTGTGGAGGCCACCTTCTCCTTCCCCTTCCCGCCGGCAGCCTTCTTCTTCCGCACCAACGGAGGACCATCTGCGGATTCCTCATCAGAACATACGATTAGAGGAATTCCAGCAGAGGTTTCAACATTGAGGGGTCGAGGGTCGAAGAGCGCCTTACCTGGCCGACGGGCGCTAAGGATCTCATGGCCTAGCGGATAGACCTCCACGAACCGATCCGCCGTTTGTTCTAGGATGGGCAACTCGTTCTCGTCTAGAGCGCGAGTACCCATCCGGGCGGGACCATCAGCCTCCCGCGGGTTCAGGAGCGACTGCAAGTCGTTCCCCTCTGAAATAAACAGGAAAGAAGTTAGAAGAAATTCAAAATCAACAAAAAGAAAGAAAGCATACCGTAAGGAACAGAGTTCGAACCGTATTCGAGGACGATTGGGATCTTATGCGCATCCGCAGCCTTCCACACCCGGCTCATCCCCAGCATCACCATCCCGGACTCCGCAAACCGGTAAACCGGAGATTGGACCCGAGATATCTTCGCAAACCATTCCGCCTCCTGGTAGTTGGAGGCGTGAAGGCTGGGAAGTGCTTGCCCGTTCTTGAATTTCATGGCAATGGGGATGGCGCGAGCGGATACGAAGAAGAACTCCCGCTTCCACGAGCGAAGACTGCGCTCGGTCGCACAGATCTTTAAACCCTTAATCCGGGTTGTCAACGTGTACCACCCCTGGATGCACCTCCAAGTGTAGAAGGTCATCAGGCGGTCAACAAAGGGCTCAACGCCCAAAATCCGGCACACCCACTCGAAGTGGCGAATCTTGGCGATCGCCATGGGGTGCAACTCGGTCAAATGAACACCGTGCCTCTCAAGGACACGGTAAACAAACTTTGTCAATGGGAACCTAAGATTCCCATAAACAAAGAATGCAGCATAAACCCTGATCTTGCCTCTGGGGGCATCGTACACCGTCTGGTGGGGTTCAGGAAACTCAGGCTCGAGAGACTCGAGCATGAACTTCCTGACGACGTACCGATACAGATCGCCAGGCAGAGCACACTGGCACTCACCAGCAGTACTCTTGTCATCGACTGCAGATTCGAGATCACGAGACATCTTGTAAAAGAAGAAAACGATTTCGGGAGAATGCTTGCCTGAAAAGGTGAGTATTCGCCGAAAATCGTAAAGAAGATGAAGAGAAGAGTGAAGGTATGGATTACAAAGAACCCTCTCCCCCTTTATATACTAATCGCAATTAATGCGATGAAATTAATGCGGAAGAGAGTGAAAACGAAGGTGCAATGAAACTATGACACGTGCCAAAAAGCAAGCTGGCAACAGCTGTTGACAGGACGCATACCATTAATTTCGCGGCCACGCGCCCGAAAAATCGCGCCCACGTGCCTGAAAAAGCGTCTGGAATGACCATGTACTGTCACGTCACCATAACTTCCTGCACGATCTGACACAGTCAGAAGAAACCGTCGCACGACGTTTCAGAGGTTTGGACTGTTCTTATCCTTCCACCAACTCTTCGAATTTCAAAATTCAAAATTCAAAAAGATTAAAAAGTAAGCGGGAAAATACCCCTTACCTTGGCAAACAAGTAACCGTAAGACGGATGCGGGTACAGTGTTAAGGCAAACCCTTCACATACCTAGCACCCGCAGGGAATTGAAGCCAAGAAAACCTTGGCGAACAAGTAACCGTAAGACGGATGCGGGTACAGTGTTAAGGCAAAACCCTTCACATACCTAGCACCCGCAGGGAATTGAAGCCAAGTATACCTCGGCAACCAAGTAACTAAAAGACGGGTGCGGGTACAGTGTAAAGGCAAAACCCTTCACATACCTAGCACCCGCAGGGAATTGACGCCAGGAATACCTTGGAAGTAAAGTAACCGTAAGACGAGCGCAGGTACAGTGTTAAGGCAAAACCCTTCACATACCTAGCGCTCCGCTGAGAATTGAAACCAAGAAGGATCTTCTGGGCAATGCTTGCGGAAACGGAAATAACATCCCCGCATAGCGGGAACGTCGAGAACTACGTTGTTTGAAGCTCCAGGATGGAATTGGTGGTTTTAACATAATTGATCACTATGTTCAAAACTACCAAAACCTCATGGAGAATCCACACAAGTGGGACTCAACGCTCCTGACTTGCGAGGAGGTTATAGACCTACCCGCATCATACCCAAAGACCAAGCAGGAAACTCGGGAATTTCTGCAAGTGACAAGGACTTCCGCGGGAGGAATCCCCATGGAAAACCTTAAAAAACCCTTTTCAAAACCCTCTGCTTAAGTCCAAAAGTTCACCTCACTTTATTAAACACTCATGAGAAGAACATTGGACTGGGGGGACTTGAAGAGGTAGGTCCCAGCAGAGCCCAGTTGGACCCGCAAGACTCACCTTGAAGAGGGACGTCTGCGCAGAAACCAACTGGATCCGCAGGACCAACCATGCTCAGAGACGTGACGTCCTTACGCGCAGTACGCAAGCTGGTCCCGCAGGAAATGCCTCCCGATGGTGAAGGACTCCGCCTGTTCCCGCAGCTTCGGATACAAGCCATCAGGGAAGGCCACCCGCGCAGCAAGGCTACACGCACAAGGCACTTAGCTCTCAATCACTCAGTGTCACCTGAGGGAATGAGCAAAGCCGGGAACAATCCCGCACAAGGGCGGGAGGGGGAATACTCCCGCCCAAATAAGCCAGTCCGTACGATACGGGAAGATCTTCTGTACTGTACCTGACGAGGTATGGGAAAAAGATCTGACTAAAGATACGACAGCTTACTGACACAGTATGGCGAGCAGCATGCTCCTGTACTGTGTCACTATTAGCCGCTGCCTACTCACCAACTACTGCCATACCACGTGCGTAGCCGGCAGTTGGTGGAAAAGGAATAGTACACAGCAGGCCTGGTCACTATCAGCCGCTGCCTACCCACCAACTACCAGCAGGGCACGTGCGTAGGCCACTGTTGGTGGAACAGGAACACTGTTGCAGCCGGCCACACCTCCTTGGAAACCTACCTTCGGCTATAAATACCACAAATGGTATGACCATCTAATCTTAACATATTATCATCATAATATACCTGATATCTGCTCTACCAATCTCTTAATATACATTTATATTTAAAGAGCAATCTAGTCTGATTCTCACGCCGGAGGGTGGTCACAAGGAGGAACCCCCCCCCCCCCTTTTCAGTGACAAGCTCACGGTGTCTGTTTTGCAGGTTATCAGAAGAACCATCTTCTCAGGGTCTAACCCCTCGTGGGAAACATCTATCTAACCCCCAGGTTACAAGTAATCTGCCCGGGGTCCGGTTAGTGTTTCTTCAGTATGAAACTAAAAGAATTGTGTAGGTCAAATGTGTATGCATTTTAATGGCCTAAATATATGTTTTTTGGTCCTAAATTCAATGTTAAGACTGATGAGTAGTGGTAGACTGGTGGTTGAATACGGGAGCTCTTAATACATATAGTGTTTTAATCTTGTTTTAGTTTTTTTATTATTTTTTTTCGTGTGCATCAAACTCAATTGGTTGCTAAGGGGAAAAATGCAAGTTACTTGCAAGAAACAAAAAATATGACAGGATCTAAGAGATTAAGTGACATTGTGTTTTCGAAATTAATAAATTACTTACGAGAATAGGGTTGATAAAAAAATGTGAAAAAATCGGCTGGTTAGTATTTTGTTTGCGAATTTATGTAAATTGATATTTTATTTAATTATTTGTGAGTTTGGAAAAACCGGAAGATTTTAAGAGATTTGGCATGAGCATGACTAAATGGGGATGTCTTTTTATTCATTCGAATCTTAACCTTTTGTCAAGTTTAGATACAATCAAATGAGTCCGAACCGGCGAGTATGATAATCGTTTCAAGGAGGAACATTCGAGAATACGCTCGGCATTAGCGAATACACGTATGATTAGCGTTTTCGTTTGATTTACTTTGTTTTTGTCATGAATTCGTATCTGTTAGCATTGTTTTCAGCCCGATTACGACCTAATTTTCCTTAATGACCTTGGACTAGATGAGTCATTAAGCCATGTTTGACTTTACTCTGAACCACGTTAATTTAAGTATAATTTCTTAACCGATGGCTTTTGATTATCATGTATGTTGTTCATTATTGATTATATCAGTTGTTTATATGTTTTTGTTAATCTTGGCATGTAGAAATAACCCCTTGCATTAGTAAATCCATTCTTAGAGCGTTTATCTCATGATTTTTGGTACCAGGGCATGAAACTAGAGATTGTAATTGATAGTTTCATTGATTTAGTTGGTTTGAATTGTGTGAATTCTTTCATTATAGTTTGAAATAATTGCACTCCTCGAATTTCTCATAGGATTTAGGCATCCTTACCGGGAGTCGGGTCTAATCAAATAGTAGTAGTAGCGTCATAGTTTGGTCAATCTAGAAGTCATTGTAGGTTTGGGAGGAGTCGACACATCTAGGTGGTTCTTTATTCTGATCGAGTTCAATTTTCTGTCTTCGATTCCGTGCTTGTCTAGTTTCCTACCTTTTTAGGGTGTGTTTGGGATTCCTTATTTATTTAAGAAAAAAAGGTCTTTTTGTGATAAGGTAAAAATGTATTATGGGTTTTCAATAAGGGGTTTCCAAAAAAGTGTTTGGATTAATATAAGGTAATAAGTTGTTTTTTAAAAAGTGTTTGGTTTAACTTATTGATGTAAAATGACTAAAAAAGACATTTTTATGGCAAGGGTAGGTGGTTAAAGAGTTGGGTGGAATGGTGGGATGAGGGTGGAATGGCAAGCTGTATTGATAAGGAGATAAGTTAGGAAATCCTAACTTATTGAAAACTTATATTTTAGCCTAGTAAATAAGGAGAAATGGAAAAGGACTTTTGTATTGCCAAACACTATTTTAACACAAAAATAACTTATTCTATCATAATAAGTTATAAAGAGAAGAAAATAAGGAATCCCAAACACACCCTTAGTATTTCAATTAGGTAATTTAGTTACACAATTCCCACTTTGTTTAATAGACTATATGTTGATAAAGATCCAACATTAGGAGTTGCATTCATGTCCACTAATTGATACTCGATACTTATCGATATTATATTACATTCTAATAATGTATTTGCCTATTGTGTGCAATTTAGTCCATTGATTCATACCTTTTTTTCTTATAATGTATTTGCCTTAGTTGTGCAACCGGTATACATCACAAAGCAAACACTACTGGTTGATGTGGGAAGCCATACGCTACGTAAAGGGTTATTGTTGCCACCTACGCTAATTGTTGATTTTAATATCCTCATGATTGGTGTATACAAACTAAGAGAACTATGGATCGCAACCAGGGCCGGCTCTGAGAAAGCTAAAAAAATTTTGGGTCGAAGGCGAAATTTTTTTTGGGTCTTAAGTAAAAGGAGTAATTATTTTTGTTTAAATAATTTAATTTTTATATGAGGTTATTTTTTTATAACTGGGTTGTGTAAAAAACTTTGGTATAAAATAGGATTAAACATGTCTTAAGTGAGAGTAGAACCCACATCCTTTGGGTTGTGAGTAATATCAATTTGCCACTAGACCAAACTAATTGTTATGTAATCAAGTTCAAACACTAAATATAAATATTTTTTTAAATAATAATACATATTATTTAAAAAAATATATTTCGGGCCTACGGGATGTCGGGCTTGTGGCCGTCGATCACCCGGCCACACCATATGGCCGGCCCTGATCGCAACCAGTTGCAATTGATATATTGATTTGAACGATAAATTGAACATGCTAGTACTTATGAAGATAAAAGAACAACTTACTATTGATTACAAATTGATGTGGCGGCTGAACAATCACTACGCTACTGTTGTTGAGCACTTGAGCTTGGAAAAATCACTCACTTTTTCAATAGAAAATCGAAGACCGATCCATGGGAAATATGCTAAGATGTGCCTAATGCGACTTAATTTCAAAGCCTTGTGAGTCTTAGTCATAGTCACCAGAATGATATGATAAAAAAAACTCTTAAAAAGTGTGCACGAGTATGATGTATTGTAAGTACCTCCGCAAATTTGGCCCATTCGCATCTTACGAATGTGGCAAGTAAAGTACTCAACAAGATAGTAAACCATGTCGCACGTGGTTGTGCGAAGCAGACAATACATGTAAAATAAACTTGTGACTGTGTACTACTTTTGGATCTTATCATAGCCTACAATGGGGTGCACAATTCCTTGTGTATATATGTATGAAATGGCTCTTGAATTGATCTTCATAACCTAGCCTTATGGCTTTCGGCCGTAGAAACCCTGATTAATTTTTAGCCACAAAACTTTTATTACAATATCCTCCTAGCTATAATATTTCTAGCCATCTTAGGAAAACTTTATCTGACAATAAAAATCTAATCTAACATACATTTCAAGGCAAACATATGGGCTATATGACACAATGCGGATTGTAGGAGTTGAAAACATACTAGTCGTATGCTACTATGAAGGTCGTATGATTAGAACTTAGAAGAGCATGCAAATCATATGTTCATATGACTAATGTGACAAGGAGGATGAAATATATAAATGATTGAAGCAATGTGAATGTATAAAGTCCGTATTTTTTATATATGGAAAAGGGTGATGTATTAACATTACAACCCTTAATAAATTTTGTGAGAATGTCATTTTCTGTTGATATCATATTATGGATTTTATATTTCATGTCACTGTTTTGACGATTAACGAATTTGTTTTTTCATGCCAACAAGCGTTTGAAATGTTTAAAATATTTTGAAAAGAGACTCAACTTGCAATAATTTAATATATATTAATTAATTATTAAAGTTACTTCTGTATCACATGCTTTTTTTAGTTTGTATCATATAAAGATACACTTAGATATTTAACTATTAATAATAATTAAAATGTTAAAATGTTTATTAAGTTAAATAGTCTTCTTTCGTTGTTAAGAATTACGACGTTTGATTTTGTGTGTAATTTTAAAGTATCTAATAGTAATAAAAATAAATTTATTTCAAATAAAATATTTAAACATATCGTTTTCATGTGCCAAAGGATGTATTGTACTCAACCAAAAAATAAAATACACAATTATTGCTCATACTTTAACACCACTTATCTTGTTATTAGCTCCTACCAAGAAAAATGCTAGTTATAATAATAATTCAATTGGATACCAAAACTTGAAAGTTTTGTAGTGACTAGAGGGATTTATATTTATTGATGGGATTCATCTTCAAGACTAGAAAGCCAGTCAGTCATGACCGTCTTCTATGTTGTCTATTGTTTTTTTTCTCTCTTGTCTCACAAACCGATCTTTACTAAGCGCCTTCTTTCGTATGATCTTCTTTACGCCTTGTTCTTGAGTTTTTTTAAAGGTGAGAAAGGAAAGGAAAACTAACGATAGTTAAAAAATGAGTGTTGCTGAGTTTTTTTTAGGATGGAAAGGAAAGGAGTAGAAGGAGTTAAGAGAGATTAAATTAATGTATTTTTCCAAAAAGTTATCCTCCCATTTTTGGGCTGATTACTAAGGATAACAACACCTAATTACAATATTACCCACTAAGAACATAGTTAAGAACATCAAACTTAAGGGTAAAATTGTAAAAATGTTATTTTTCTTTTATTTCCATCCAACTTAAGAACATAGTTATCCTTTTATTTCCTCTAATTTCCTTCCAACTCAAGAACACACTTAATTAAAAAAAAAATTTCTTCCCTTCCCTTCTCTTCTCTTTCTTATCATTCCCTCTCATTTCCTTTTCTTTTCTTGGTTAAAAAACTCAAAAACAAGGTGTTAGTTATGCTTGTCTCATTGTCTTGTGTGCCTCTCTACCTCTAAACATGGATTTTTCGCATATGCCTTGTTTAAAAATAAATAAAATCAAAAATAAATATTGTGTCGGGTTTTGTGGAACTTAATTTTTTTTTTTTGAAAGGTGAATTTCTTAATTCCTTGTTGGAAGTGGGTTTTGAACCTACAATCTCCCTAAACCTTAATGTATTAGAAGTTTTGACTCTACCATTGACACTTAAATTTTGTTTTTACAGTAAAAAATTGGTAAGTAGATTGTTTGGTACTAACTTTCAAAATTTGTGATGGGTCAAAATGAGAAATCTAAGTATTTTTAAAAGTTTGAGAATGCAAATAAATTTATCGTCAAATTTGTTACGGATTCAAAGTGTTGACTTGAAAACGTCAAATGTATTAGAGTTAAAATTTTAAACATGTTTGGGTTTCAAATTTATATTCAATGACATTTTTGGAAAAACTCAAAAGGTTCAGGATTTGGTAAATTGACTATTTTTCTCTCGACTATTATAATTTTAGAATAGATAGTGAACACTTACGACATGCCACCCCAGGCCTATCAATGCTTTTAACTTGTATCAAATTTGAAATATTTGTGTCAGAATTAATTGTTCCTTTAATGGTGATCAGAACTTTGTATGGGAAACATGTCATGCAAAATTATGCTCAAATGAAGCAACATACTCACAAAATTAAATGGGTTAACATGCTATTTTTTATGCTATCAAACTTATCGAAAAAAGTTTTATGGTTTAGCTCAGAAAAACATAGTTTTTGAAGAACATTCGTCGTTATAAAATAATGTTCTTTTTTCCTTCTATGAGTTGTAAATTGATTAATATATCAATAAATGTAACACTCATTCATTATATATGCTGAATGGTCAGAACTTCTATTGTATGAAAAGCATTCTTCCTGAATTCTTTCAATTATACACATATGATACTGACAATTAAAGTTTCAATAAAAAGAGCGTTCTCAGGTACGTTTTTGCACGTGAATTTTTTTTGTTAAGTTCATTAAAAAAATTGTTTTGTGGTATAAGTAAAATTAATTTATATACACATAGTATAGATTCAAGTATAGATGTAATACATTTTTTCATATACGTTATGTAATTATTTTCTTTACTTGTAATTTTATAATATGGATAATTCGTGTGTTTCACGAGCTTTAAAATAGTATATATATATATATTGAATTAATTTGATTTGAATAATAAATTGGACATGACCCAATGGTAGAGCACTTACTTTACAAGTGAGATGTAGGGAGTTCAAACCTCGCTATCACCGATTTATACGGGAGATATGAGGGTCATCCCCTGACTTACCAGAGTTCGAGTCCTGATCTCACCCGGTTTAACCGGCTCCTTGCTGTCGTGCCGTTTGGCAGGTGTGGGGTCGGGTTTTATTTAGGGAATCCCTCAATAGGTGGACCGATAGGGGCTCCGTCCGTCCGGATTTGTGGCTGGCTCGCTACCTTTAGCCAATAGTGGCCACTTACGGAGTACCCGGGGTTACTTAGTTGGTCGTTTCAAAAAAATAATAATAAAAATTGATTTTAATAAAGAAAAAATTACAAATTTTGTCTTTTTGAATATAGAAAATTATGGATTGGGTCCTTTACGAAAATGAGTTTCAGTCTTTATCCTTTATTTGGATATTTGCCTCCGTTTTAATCCTTTACGCTAACGAATGTTAAGTTTTTCAGCTAAGTCATCTCACGTACCCTACACATGAGGGCAATTTAGTCTTTTAACAATTTGAAGGACTATTTGTGTAATAACTAAAAAGATTTGGTTCTCCCATTCAATTATGATAAGTAAGAAATTAAAATTAATTAATATTATAAAAACTATTTTTTCCACAATCTTTTCTTCCCAAACACCACACCAACTCCAAATTTCAGATACTTTTACACAGTTCCATAAATCTAAGAAGAAATTGAATGTCACACCCCCAACTTGGGCCTAGGCGTGTGACTCGATAGTTGGTACCATATTTGTAAATAAATTAGAGTTACGATTATTAGCGGAAGACTTTATAAATTATAATGATTAAAGTTGAAAAATATTTACATTACAAAAGATGGAAATAAGTTCCATTTGTGTTTACTTATTTTAAGTTTACAAAACTACCATTTAGTTATGTTAACATTTAACAAAAATTATCCAAGCCATCGGATTCTTGAGCCTTCGTCCTTTAGCTCTAATATTAGTTACCTGCAAAATGTTATAAAAATACGTCAGCAACGAATGCTGGTGAATATGCTGACGCGAAAACATTTTCTTTTACTTTGTTACCCCTCTAGGGTTACGCATACCTCGACCCATCTTGGCTTAGGAATAACAACAGTTAAAACAATATCATTATAAACTCGAGTCTCTACCTAGGTCACCCTAGCAAGACACCGCAGCGTCCCGACGTACTTAGGTACCATAAATATACACAAGGTCATTCTCACTCGAACATACTTTGGTTCAGCCCATCGTGGCTGGAGGTCGTGACCAGGCGTGGTGCGATGTGCCCACCGCATTTTACCACATATGTAAGGATCCAGACAAACGTATACTACAGCCTGAGGGCTAGGCTTTTACTCTTATTAATAATGTTTTTAGAGACAATTAGTCTCATGTAAAGTTTTACACATAACACGTTTATTTATTTGAAAACAAGTTTGTAAAAGTGGGGCGTATTCACCTTTGATCGGGATCGGTTTCCAACGCCTTCCTTGCGTAATATAGCTATCTCGCACCTATAGTACGAGTATAACTTTTATTAGTCGGATATACAATCCGGCTTAAGACCTTTAGTCTTATTATCTCGGTGAACCTTTAGTTCATTTTTACTTTAAAACCTTTAGTTTTAAAAGCAATATTTATAAACCTTTAGTTTATTATGAAAACCCGATGTTTCTTCTTTTCTAAGAAACGTATTCTTTTTCTTTTATTATTTAAGAATACCCTTATTACTTAAATAATATTCACAACAAAGAATTATATGCGACTGTACCAACTCGTTCAAGTACCTCGAAGGGTCCAACGAATCTAGGACTTAACTTTCCTTTCTTGCCGAAGCGGACTACGCCTTTCCATGGCGAGACTTTCAAAAGAACTTTATCACCGACATGGAATTCTAACGGCTTACGACGGATATCGGCGTAACTCTTTTGGCGATCACGTGTAAGTCGTTCGCGGATTTGGATAACTTTGTCGGTGGTTTCTTGGACTATCTCGGGTCCAGACAATTGATTATCTCCAGTTTCAGACCAACACACGGGCGTTCTACATTTTCGACCATACAACGCCTCAAACGGTGCGGCTTGAATACTTGCATGATAACTATTGTTATACGAAAATTCCATTAGGGGTAAGTGGTCATCCCAACTTCCACCTAAGTCTATCACGCAAGCTCGGAGCATATCTTCCAACGTTTGAATTGTCCTTTCGCTTTGCCCATCAGTTTGTGGATGATAGGCGGTGCTAAGGTTTAACTTAGTGCCTACCGCTTGTTGGAAGCTTTTCCAGAAGTGAGACGTGAAACGGCTGTCTCGATCAGAAATAATGGACAGTGGTACCCCATGTAGGGCCACAATATTGTTAACATAGATACGAGCTAATTTGTCCATTGAGTAAGACTCATTGATGGGTATAAAGTGTGCGGACTTTGTTAATCGATCCACAATTACCCATATTGCATTATGTTTTCGAGTCGTTTTAGGGAGTTTGGTAATGAAATCCATGGTAATTAACTCCCACTTCCATACGGGAAGTTCGGGTTGCTGAAGCAATCCCGAAGGCTTTTGATGTTCAGCCTTGACTTTCAAACACGTTAAGCATTTCGCAACATGCGAAGCGACCTTTTCATTCCATTCCACCAATACTTCGACTTGAGGTTATGGTACATTTTGTCACTCCCAGGATACATCATGTACTTAAACTTATGGGCTTCGTTTAAGATCTTCTCACGCAATCCTCCACAATTGGTACCCAAATCCTGTTGCCAAGTCTAAGCATACCATCGTCACCTTTGACTAGCGAGTCAATGGTGCCATTACGTTTCTCATCCGAGATTTGGTTCTCGTTGATTTCTTGAGTTTGAGAGGATTTGATTTGGTCAATAAGATCGATTTGAAGTTCTAGCCTTAACAATCGGACTCTTTTTGGCTTTCGTGTTCCTTACGACTTAAGGCATCAGCCACAACGTTGGCTTTACCTTCGTGGTAGACAATTTCGCAGTCATAGTCGTTTAGGGTTTCCATCCAGCGTCTTTGGCGCATGTTCAGCTCTTTTTGATCAAATATGTGCTTTAAGCTCTTATGATCAGTGTACACGGTAAATCTTACTCCATAGAGATAGTGCCTCCATATCTTAAGGGCAAATATTATGGCGCCTAACTCTAGATCGTGAGTCGTATAATTCTTCTCGTGCACCTTGAGTTGACGAGAGGCGTAAGCAATTACTTTTTTTCGTTGCATCAATACGCATCCCAAGCCGGAATGGGACGCATCGCAAAAGACGACGAAGTCTTCAATACCTTCTGGCTAGGCTAGTATAGGGGCTTGGGTAAGCTTTTGTTTAAGTATATCGAACGCCTCTTGTTGCTTTGTTCCCCATTCGTATTTGATGTTCTTTCGAGTCAAGGAGGTTAAGGGAACAGCGATTCGAGAAAAGTTCTCGATGAACCTTCGATAATAGCCGGCCAATCCCAAGAAACTTCAAATCTCGGTTGGCGACTTTGGGATCTCCCACTTCGAGATAGCTTCAATCTTAGCGGGGTCCACTTAAATTCCGTTAACGTTGATGATGTGACCAATAAATTGCACCTCGTGCAACCAGAACTCGCATATCGAGAACTTGGCGTACAGTTTCTCGGCCCTAAGAATTTCAAGTAACGTTCGAAGGTGATTTTCATGATCGGCCTTAGTCTTGGAGTAAATTAATATGTCGTCGATGAATACGATTACAAACTTATCTAAGTAAGGCTTACTGATACGATTCATCATATCCATGAACGCAGCCGGCGCATTAGTAAGTCCAAATGGCATAACGGTGAACTCGTAATGGCCGTACCTTGTTCGGAACGCGGTCTTTGGAATGTCTTCGGATTGAACCTTAAGTTGGTGATAGCCGGAGCGAAGATCGATCTTGGAAAAGAAGCTAGCATCTTGAAGTTGGTCGAACAGGTCATCGATACGCGAGAGTGGATAGCGGTTCTTGAATGTAACTTTGTTGAGAGCTCGGTAATCAATACACATCCGCATGGATCCATCCTTCTTTTTGACGAATAGTATCGGCGCTCCCCATGGCGATGAACTTGGTTGTATAAATCATTTCTCGAGAAGCTCGTCAAGTTGTTTCTTCAGTTCTTTCATCTCGGTTGGTTCGAGGCGATATGGGGCTTTGGCGATCGGAGCAGTGCCGATAATGATATCGATTCTAAATTCCACCTTGCGGTCGGGAGGAATGCCGGGGAGTTCGTCGGGAAAGACATCAGCAAAATTCGAAACCACATGAACGTCTTTGATTTCTTTGGGTTTAGATTCTTCGGTGACGTAGGCCATGAATTCTAAGCATCCTTGATTTAAACATTTGTTAGCCCTTATCATTGAGATTAGGCTAACTTGGCCAGCGTATTTATCCCCTTCGATTCGTATGTTACGTTTGTCCGGGGATTGGAGTTCAATAGTCTTGCTATTGCACAGGATACGGGAATGGTTGTCGGATAACCAATCCATACCCAATACATCATCAAAACCAGCAAGAGTCATGGGCAACAATTGAATAGGTAAAACGTAACCGGCTAATAAAATTTTTCCATTTTCTAGAGCTTCGGAGATTTTAACAATTTCACCACTAGCGGTCTCGACGCTTAGAGTTTTATTAAGTTTGATTAAGGGTTCGTTTAATAGACTACAAAACTTATAATTTATAAAACTTAAATTGGATCCTGAATCAAACAAGACTCTAGCATAGACATTGTTAACAAGAAACGTACCGGTAATGGTTTCCGGTGTGTCGGCCGCTTTCTTCGTATCAAGGACGAACATTCTTGCATTGCCCTTCTTGGGCTCACTCTTCTGACCGCTACCACCCGCACCACCAGCCGCGGGTTTATTCTTGGGGCACTCAAAGCTAAGATGTCCCATTTCCTTGCAATTGTAGCAAGTCATCTTCTTCTTCCAGCAATCGGTCGTGGCGTGACCGAATTTGTGACATGACTCACAAGGACGTTAGATGGCATCGACCCCTATGGTATTTCTTGCAAATTTTGCATTGTGGGATGCCGGAGTTGAAGCCAGACTTTCGTTGGTCGACTCCCTTACCCTTGAAACGGGTATTTCCTTCCTTCTTCGTATCTTGCGTCGACACGACCTTCTTATCTTCTTCTTTGTTGCGGATCATTCCGCCCATTAAGTATCCGGCCAACTCCATCGCGGAGTCGGCGGTTTGAGGCAAGTGCGACCTCACCATATCACGAATCTCTCGTGGCAATCCCCATATGTAGCGTGTGACTTTGCTGGATTCCGGGGTAACCAGCTGGGGCACCAAGCGACAGTATTCATGGAATTTGGTGTTATACTCAAGAAAGTTTGTTTCGACAACCTTGTGAGATAGAAACTTGGTTTGGATTTGGTCCGTCTCATGCATCAGACAGAACTTCGACAATATCAATTCCTTAAACTCGCTCCATGACAACCCATACATTGCCTCCCTTCCTCTACTCATGATTAGTGCGTTCCACCATTCTAGCACTTCGCCTTTGAACATCAGGGCGGAGTATTGAATCTTCTCCTCTTCCGAACACTTGCTCGTAATTACAATCGTCTCCATCTCTTCAAGCCACCTTACAGTCGCGATGGCTCCCTTATCGCCGTGGAATTCCTTTGGCCCATAGTACTTGAAGTCCTTGAACGTACACCCCCCAATCTTAAGCCTTTTAAATTATTGACGAACGCCTCCATCAGCGTTTGACTCGTGTACACTCTCATCCATACGAGAAGGTCTTGAGCGGGGTTTGGAAACAGATTTTCTGGACGGATTAACCGAGTGAGAATGTTTCGTTTGACGAGATTGGGACCTAGCCATGGATCCTTCCCTAACAGCGTCTTTAATCATCTTTTGAATTCGATCCATAAATTTTTCGGGAATTGGATCATCTTGTTCTTTTTCAGGTCCTTTTCCTTTTTCTTTTTGTTTTCGGATTCCTTTCGGGAAACCACAACGTTATTACTTTGTTGAGACATTTATCTTTTTCTTTCTATTCTTTTATATCTGAAATTTATCGAATTTCTTTATTAAACACACATTTATTTCAACATTTGTATATACCGTACACGGTATATATACAAGGATTATTACAACACACACTTATATACATACATTCATTTCCGATGTATATATATATATATTCTTATCCATACAACACATTCAACAAACTACATTACACACATATGTTTGAGCACACATACGCTTCTTCTCTTGAAAGACACCATTACCACCATCATCTCAGTCCTTCAGAAACTTTTTAACAACTCTTGTCAGTTTGTTGCATTTGTGAAGAATATTCTCTCCTATCTTCTTCTTCTTTTTCCCTTCTTCAGCCACCTTCTTCCTCCAGTCATCCGTCTCGTGTAACGCGCGATCCAGGTGTTCTTCATATGATTGTGGAACAGCGTCGGGGTATCCATATTGTGGCGGTGGGTCGCGGTAACCCAGCGTCACCATCTCGAAGTGGTTTCTCCGTTCAGGATACGGGACGTAAGTCTGATCAGCTGCAAGGTAGAGGTATGTCTTGGCGGCTTGATTTTGCTCGCGAATCTCATCAGCTTGTTCTTGAATTGAAGGATTCTTTCCTTGAAATGGCAGAAAGCTAGATGAAGCTTGGTTCCTTAACTGCTCAAGATACTGCACATACGGATCGACAGAACCGTAGCTTGGGTTGTTGGAAGTGAGTGATCCATCAATGGATGTTGATATCTCATTAGGGTTGTCGAGATGCTCTTCTTCCTGTTCGGTTTCTTCCATAGGATCCTCCTCTTCGGGATCCTCCTCCTCTTCCTCCATAGGCTCTTCCTCCTATTCCATATACGGAGTGGCTTCGTTGATTATCGCAGGCATCTTGAAACTTTCGTAAGGCATCGTCGACCTCATTCTTGGTTTACGGGATGATCCTTCGCCATTGTTGGGTTGTGAGTTGACTTCATGAGCGGTAGAGCTTCCAGTATGCCACCTTCGCTGGTCGGAGTGGCACTGCATCCAATCGGAGGATGGGGATTTTGGCTCTTCCTTTATGGGTCGGTTTGAAAGGAAGGTATAAGATGGGTGTGCATCTGGAAAATATCCGGTTGGGTAGTATTGTGGTACTTGTGGTAGTTGGTAGGTGGGAATTTCCGAGGGATGGTATGCTGGTATTTTCGTGGGTTGATACATAGGCATTGTCGGTGGATGATAGCTTGAGTGTCTTGATAGTTCGATTCTTGGTGGTGGCGGACTATCGGGTAATTTAATTGGGCATTGCTCAGTCCCGGGGAAATATATCGGTTTGGGTCGTTCAATGTATTGATCGCGACTAAAGAAGGCCTCAAAGTAATCTTCATCCATGACGTCCTTTGGGAATTTGTAGTATTTCCTTGCTCTTCTTGCTTCATTATCATAATACTCCATTAATTTCTCATAAGACATCTTTGGGTGGTTTAGGTTTAGAATGTAGAGAGGGAAAGAAAAGGTTACCAGCCAATCTTATCCCTATTCAAATAAACAAGTAAGATAATTTTCCTATGCTTAGATCGAAGCTTGGGTATTGTTTTATGATACCTAATTCGCTAAGATCGATGGCTCTGATACCAACCTGTCACACCCCCAACATGAGCCTAGGCGTGTGACTCGATAGTTGGTACCATATTTGTAAAAGTGGGGCGTATTCACCTTTGATCGGGATCGGTTTCCAACACCGTCCTTGCGTAAACTTTCTTGCTATCTCGCACCTATAGTACGAGTATAACTTTTATTAGTCGGATATACAATCCGGCTTAAGACCTTTAGTCTTATTATCTCGATGAACCTTTAGTTCTTTTTCACTTTAAAACCTTTAGTTTTAAAAGCAATATTTATAAACCTTTATTTTATTATAAAAACCCGACGATTCTTCTTTTCTAAGAAACGTATTCTTTTTCTTTTATTATTTAAGAATACCCTTATTACTTAAATAATATTCACAAAAAAGAATTATATATATATATATATATATATATATATATTATCACACACATATATATATACCTACACTTTTATATTTCTTTCTTTTATTTTCTTTGTTGTATAATTTCTTTTTCATAGGTATCGAGTATAATTCTGACTTAGGGCATTAAGCCTTTATAATATTTTATTATTATTTTAGTCGGGTAGTAAACCTTACCTTTCCTCGGCTTATAATTCCCTAGATACTCAAGCAGCACTTCTATTCCGCTTAGCCTTTTCAACACTCGCCTTGATCGCCACTTCACTTCGGCACGCAAATCGAGACACCCAATCTTTTCGGCACACACTTCGAGGTGATCGTCAGGTTGTAAAACGGCACCACCTTCTTGCTTGGAACGTCGTCGGGGAGTGGTACGAATATCGAGGTATGGCACGTTTATCGAGGAATCGGGGCACGGTATTCGAGGTGTATCGATGGCACGAATTTCGAGGTTTAGAGAGATGTTAGAGAGATGATTGTAACTGATTTTGGGTTTGAGTTATGAAGACCCCGAACCTTGCTATTTATAGGCAAATCTGGTGTCCCATCGCGTACCGCGCCCAGGCCCTGAGGACCCGTCGCGTACTACGACGAGGTCTGATGACGCAGAGAGTAGGTCTGCCAACTGGCAGGCGTTGTGCCACGTGTTAACACATGGCGGATGATATGCCACATGTGGCCACGCGTCGGGACACGTGGCGACCGTTGTGCCACGTGTGGACATGTCAGGCCACGTCATCGCTGTACGCGATGACGTTGGCTCAATGGCGATCGCGTACGCTGTTGACTTCTTCTAGAAATATTGACCAAGCCCCATCGCGGTACGCGATAGGCTTGTCTTTTGTCCCGTCGCGTACCGCGAGAGGACAAGAAATCAGATTTTTCATTTTTAAACCTTGTATTTTGGATTTGGCAGAATTAGTCCCTTAACTTTGGAAGTTGGCATTTTTGGCCCGAAATTTCCGTGATATTACATCGAAGCAAATACATCGTATCAATAACCTTGAGAGGAACATGAGGTCAATATTGTAGGCTCAAGGAGCGTTCCACACTTCCACCGACAATGAGATCTATGCCCTAATTCCATGAAATTCATTAGAACAGATTTGATCTATCGGTATAGAAACTTATAAATTTTTTGGGTTCAGAGAATTAGGCGAATCAACAGTACCATGATGGTGGCTTGTACCTGAAAAATGTGGCAACGAGAGAAGACAAACGAGTGAGGGTTTATGTGTCAAAAGCGCAAAAATGGCTGAGTTGTGTGTAGATAGATGTAGATCGGTGAAATCAAGTCGACTTAATTCGATTTTCTGGTGAGGTCGGTTTTAGATGTGGGGCTGCTGCAGGGCAAGAAAAAGTTCAGTGAAGAAAACTTAAGAATTGCAGCGAAGGCGCCGGTGGCGGGTGCTGGGGCCGCCGACAAGAAAACAACGATGGTGGGTGATGGCTGTTTTCAGAAGATGGTGATGACAGTAGTTGTGTGTAATTCGTCCATGTAATTGGCGGCGGTAAGTAAGGTTAAAAGACGACGATGGTGACATATTTCCAGAACTTAATCTTTATTGTGGTGGAGGTCAATGAAGGAGTGGGTGGTGGTGGTAATGGAGGTGGGTGGATTTTAGGGTTTGTTAGTAAAGGAGATGAAATGTAGATGTGATATGTGTGAGTTAGAGAAACAAATCTTTTTAGTTATTACACAAATAGTCCTTTAAATTGTTAAAAGACTAAGGGGTTGTTTGTTTACATCTGAATGGAACCATTCAGATGTAAACATCTGATTCATTCAGACTTCAGACTGTTTGGTTCCAAACAGAAAAAACATCTGATTGGTTAAAATTAGGTCTGAATCATTCAGACTTACTGTTGCTGAATGGGACAGATGTTCATTCAGATCTGACTCATTCAGATCTGAATGAACCAAACAGCCCCCTAAATTGCCCTCATGTGCAGGGCACATGAGGGCACTTAACTGAAAAACTTATAATTCGTTAGTATAAAGGACTAAAACCGAGGCAAATATCCAAATAATGGATAAAGTCTGAAACTCATTTTCGTAAAGGACCCAATCCATAATTTTCTATATTCAAAAGGACAAAATTTGTAATTTTTTCTTGAATAAATTAAATCAATGGGGTGAGCCAACTGGGTTTTACCGGGAACGTCAAACCAAGGATGCCAGCGTGGATCTCGATCATGTCAACATAGTTGGCCTGAGTGGAATGACGGGGCGCGACGTGTTTGCGCAATAAGATAGCTTAACTGTGAAGTCACCGTTCGAAAAAAAAAGTTTTATTAAGACTCTCAAACTCGTGTCTTAACTCTTAAATTAATGAATAAATTGGATGTGGTTCAATGGTAGAGCACTCACTTTACTAGTGAGAGGTATGGAGTTCAAACCTCACTATCACCAATTTATATGGGAGATATGAGGGATGCCCTGGCTTGCTAGGGTTCGAGTTCTGATCTCACCTGGTTTACCGGCTCCTCGCTGTCGTGCCATTTGGTGGGTGTGGGAGTCGGGTTTTATCCGGTGAATCCCTCAATAGGTGGACCGCTAGGGGCTCCGTCCATCTGGACTAGTGGCCGGCTCAGGCTACCTTTAGCCAATGGGGGCCACGCACGAAGTATCCCGCGTTACTTAGTTGGTCGTTAAAAAAAAAACTCGTAAATTAATGAAAAATTAAAAAAAATATATATAATAATGGCTTCAGGCCCTACTTTTTTGGAACTCGGGAGTTCATAATTAGCTGCATCGCGGTCTACTCTACAATGATGAGTCTGTACACCTGTCAAAAATCTATTACTTTAAAACAAGGTGCACCTGTTCCACGCCACACTGGATCTTTACTTCCGAGTCTATAAATAACCACATTTCCACAGCATTAAGTCCTTCCACCACTCTCTCTAACCTACGCACCTAGCTTACTTTAGCAACCATGCTACCCTACGCAGGTGCCCATTTTCTTGAAGCTTGTAGTTTGTGTTCAAAACCACTTGGTCACAACACTGATATATACATGTACAGGTATATTATCATTATTATGCATGCATTAATGGGTTGTACATCATGCTGTCTTACTTGTACCTAGTCAAATAATAGTTTCACATGTGAAAAGTGAAAACCAATAAAAAAGATTCAAAACCCTTGTGCAAATATTGTTGTACAATCATAATTTTGAGTTTGATGCATAGAGGACTTGTACCGTGTGCATGCTTTGTTGTACCTAATTGTTTTTTTGTTGTTGTTTGTTATAGGGGGAATAATCCATTTTGTAGCCAAGAGTGCAGGCAAGAACAGATAGAGATTGATGAGGCAAAAGAGAGGAGATGGAAAGTTGCTAAGAAATCAAATAATAAAACTAATGTACGGACAGGAACAGTTGCTGTAGCATAGTAACGAATTATTAAGAAAAAAGAAAAAAAATATATATTATTTATATGTAATTAATTGCTAATACCTTTCTGAAATCAAGAAATATGATGGAGGGGTTTTTTAAGAAATTTGGGTGGTGGAACTTGAAATGATGAAATCCATTATGAGAGAACATTACAAGTTTTAATGCATAAAATACAAGTTATAATATTATTTGGACGTGTCTTTGTCATGTTGGCCGGCATTATATGATCAAATTCAAATCCATCATCATTTATTTACTTTGTGTATGGAAATTTTGAGCCCTATAACTCATCTTTTGCACATGTGAAAACATTATATGATCTTTCTTGATTAATTATATATTAAGACATGCAATTATCCAAATCAAATTTCAAGATAAAAGTTAAAAACACTAAGGGGCTTGTTCATAAATATGAATCATACAAACACTTAGTAATCCTTGATCATTTATGATAAGAGTGAGAAGTTACTTGCATGTTATAACACCTTTTGTGGTAAAGGAGAAATTTTTATGAGAGAGGAAGAGACACTTATATAATGTCACCTTATTTCTATCCTTAATTATCCACAAATCACAAAGTTACTAATAACACCTAATCACAAGTATCCTAAAACTTTATTAATTCATTTTAATTATTAAATGGTAAAAAATGAATCAATTTTGTGTGACAAACCTTTGCCATGAAATGAAACCATACACCTTACCCGTATGGTGTGAGATTTATTGAGTGTTGCCATGTGGTTTGGAACCCATACACCATACCCATAAGTTTAAAAGTTATAAACTTATGTCATGATTTCAATGTTGTAAAATGTTTAAGAACAACTTTTGACAACTTTTATGTTAACATATTTTAAAGAATAGCTTTTCACTCTTAATAAACATATAAAAATACCACTTAACACCCTCCCTTCCCATTACCAACCATCATCTCCATCCGGTTACTTCTCAAGTGATCGATCATCGTTGATCATTAATAAGTTAAATAAATATTATGGGTACCCAAGACTCTTGTTTGATCTCTGAAGCATAAATTAGGTTTAGTTTTGTATAAAATAAGTTGTCAAATGAGAAAAATAAGTTGGAAAGAGCACCGTGATGTAATAGTGGTTAAGTCGTTAAGAGAAGAAAGGTGCATTCGTGATATTAAATCCAAGGGCTCGTGAGGTTGGGGAAAAGAAACGACCACCCTACCATCGCTAATTGGTTTCACATATTGATCGTCTAAAATGATACTTGAATCGCCACTCGACTTGAGGAAGCCATTGGTTCTCGTAACTATTTAGCAAAATGCATTAATGTTGTATAATATGTTGTTTTATCTTTTTCCTATTTCTTAGGTACTAATATACAATCAACTAAACTGACACAATTAATGGATATGAGAACTATGATCAAGCAAACTAACAAAATAAAAATAAAAATAAATAAATGTGATAAAATTAAATGAATTAAATATGGGTTAATAACTAGTTTGATCATTGATTTTAGTGGGCTTATTTGAGGGCCCAATAAAAAACAAGAGGCCCACATGTAGAAAAGTGGGAGTTGCTATGATTTAGAGTGGACGGCAAAAGGGGGATGGAGAAACCTCCTTGTCGACACAAACAAGAATAATTGTAACACCCCAACCCGGAACGGGCTGGCGTGTTACTATTATAGATATCAAATCAATGTCACAATCCAAAATACATCAAAAATCAATGCAACCTATGTCATATTATTAAACAAAAATGAATTAACTTTTAAAAAGCTTGAACTTCATTATTCTTTCTCATCACTGATCTCCCCGATTTCCCGAATTACCTGTTAGCAAATAAGACAGACACAAACAAGAAAATACGGCTGAGCCAAAAATTGCCCAGTAACGGAGAGAACAATAGTACAGGTAAAGGCATACATAAGACAAAACACATACTGAAATAAAACTGAAACTATTGCGGATATAAAACCACGTTTTAGACCGAACTAGAATTAGATGCGAAACATAATCCGATACACGATCGGGACGTAATCTGAATATACTCAAATTTAACCAAATGCGTATACACATATCAAAACGGACCAGAAATATAGCGAAACAAAATATAATTACTAAAATACACGACGATGATGTTAAAATAAATAGGTCGTGTAATACGGAAGCACCCAGAGCCTAAACAGAGGGGTACACAGCTAGCTAGTCCATGCACCAAGGAGACGGTGTGGGTGGCGTGCACACATTGTTCCATCTCAAACAGAAGTCAGGAGTCAGGAGTCAGGAGTCGGAGCTAAGATCGATCTATACGCCTCTAAGTGGCCAAGGTACTACATGAGTACTTTCAGAGAAGCCGTGAACTTTGATTACGCACTGTCACGATAAGTGCCATGTCAGGAGTCAGGAGTCAGGAGTCGGAGCTAAGATCGATCTATACGCCTCTAAGTGGCCAAGGTACTACATGAGTACTTTCAGAGACGCCGTGAACTTTGATTACGCACTGTCACGATAAGTGCCATGTCGTTGACGCCCCAACGACAAGTCAGAATTTGCTCGGGTAACAGAGTACAAAAGATAACACCATATAAGTAAACATATTCAAACCGAAACATGCAATAAAGAGTACAAAATAAATAATCTATTGCATGCTACAAAAATATATTATATAATATAACTGAACTCAAAATATAACTGACGCGTAACGAAAATCCGTACTACAAAGTAACGGAATAGATTCAATACTATTAGTAAACGAGGACAAAACCCGCACTACGAAGTAACGGAATATAATTAATACTATTAGAGAAAGAAACCAGAAACCGTACAACAAAGTAACAGACTATAATTAATACTAAGAGTAACAAAAACAGAAACCGTACTATGAAGTAACAAGAAACAGAATCCGTACTATGAAGTAACGAAATAGAGTTAATATACTATGACTAAAAGTAAACGGAAACCGTACTACAAAATAACGGAATATAAATAATACTAAGAGCAAACAAAAACAGAATCCGTACAACGAAGTAACAAGAAACAGAATCCGTACAACAAAGTAACGGAGTATAAATAATACTAAAAGGAAACAAAAACAGAATCCGTACTACGAAGTAACAAGAAACAGAATCCGTACAACAAAGTAACGGAGTATAAATAATACTAAAATGAAACAAAAACAGAATCCGTACCTTAGTTGTTAAGCAAAAATAACCAAATTGGCTCGACTCCAAAAATTATAAGGACCTATGGTTTATTTACATTTTAATTTAGATATACGAACATACATTACGACTCATGATTCGTTGATTTTTCCTGGGTGGACTCTTTTAAGAATCCATAAAACATGTTTGGTCGTATGCTTATCGATCTAAGTAGTTATTTAAGATTATTAAAGCTTCCAAAAATAAATATCAATAAGTAAATGTTGAATTTTAAATCTCCACTTCATTATAAGAGAATAAAGTACTAGACTTGAAATATTATTTATTTATTTACTTATAATCACAAAGACTTTCAAGTTTAATTTATTATTAAAAATATCCAATTTTCAAAACTTGATTTTAAGTTCTACGTAGAGGTGCTTCAGTTGACTTTAGCCAATGTACACTAACATGCACATGAACACTACAACCTATTTAATTGTTAATCTGGAACTAGTCATTTAGCAAGCAACAACAAGTAACGAACACACATAAACTATTTTCCTCATGCATGTGTTTTCAATACCAAGTTTCCGATCAAACAATGTTTTCTATCGCCGGAACAAATCAACGATCATAGGCCCACATCCGAAGAACTTAACTAGGGGTACGAAATAGAAGAAAAGGTGCGGACGGTTACCTTAGTTGTCGAAACAAGTCAGTGATGTACGTAAAAGTGACAGTGACTAAATCGGTTTCTCTCAACAGAACAAATCGAAGGCTGAACTTAAACAGTGGTGGTACGTGGTGCGGATGGTGACTTACTCGTGGAGGGAGAACGGTGGTCGGTGCTTGAGGGAACCAGAAACGAGTGGCAGTGCACGGCTTATGCCGCTGAAACTAAATGCAAACTAACGAAAACGGCGTTGGTGTCTGACTTGCAGCGGGCGTTGGTGGTAGTGATCAGGCGATGGTTTCTTGCTAGCGCATCAAATGGATGGAGGTTGTGCGGTTATTATGAGCAAGGAGAGTTTTTATAGGAATATATATTGCCGATTAGAAATTTGAATTAAAGGTTTCGTCATCCAGATTTTTAGACTAGTTTGTTGACACAATTTAGACTTATTAATAGGAAAAGATTAAGTCAAGGCATTCAAATTATCTTGGTGTGGAATAAAACACGTGCCGATCGAATATTTGATTATATTCATGTTTCTATGTGACGTACTTTATTTAAATTATTAATTGTTTCCTCGTAATAGATTCTAATTGAAACATAAGAAAAAATATCAAAACTCAAATATAAGTATTCGTATACAATTTCTAAAATTTTAGAGTTATTAGACTATTACTATCTTAGAAGCATTCCGGGTTATTATAATAATAATTGTCATAAACACACTTTTAATGTTATTCTTTTGAACAACCATTTGGATCACTTACGACACCGTTAATGTTATGTTTGTCTCTATAAAACTTAAATACAATATTTTATGAAGAAAATGTTAGTTTCAGATATATTATAGTTTAGTTTTTTAATCACATTCGTTTATATGGTTTCTCTTTTGTATTCAATCTGACTTCTAAGTCTACAATAAACATGAGTTTGCCTAATTATAAGTACTTAAGTCTACAATAAACATAAGCTTGCTTTAATTATAAGAAGTACTTATAACGTATAACTTATGCACATTTATATGTTTAATATATTTGCGTGTTGAAAGACAAAGTATATTGATCATGCCAAACACACCCTTTATGTTATCTAATCAATATTATTAGAGATCAAGGTCTGATTGATTGCCATCGTCGGATAGCAAGTTGATAATTAATAATGACTGCATGATAAATCGTTAATTAATTGATTTAATATCGTTAAAGGAACCGTTATATGATTGAAGTGTCTGTTAATTGTTGATCATTCATGTTTGTTAATCAAGCTATATCTATGTAGCTTATTAATTCATATTATAAGTAATGCTATTAAACTTGAACTTGAATGCAGGGCCGTCCCTGAGAATGCGTTGGCCTTTATAGACCCCGTGCAAATTAAAAAATGGACCCTGAGATAAGCTAATTATACTATTTGAACGATAAGTGTGATAACATATTAACATTAAACAAAACAATAGTATTGTAGTTAACTTTCAAATAATCAACTAATCAAGCACATTTAAGTGCATCTATAAATGAATAAACCTAATCAAATAATTTTAACTTTTAAAGCATAATTTCATAATAATACTTCGTAATAGCCCGCTCATGAAATCAAAGTTTGATTCATTTTCAATTGTTTAGAAGGAAAAATGAGGAAAAAAACTAGATTAAAAAACACAGTAAAGTTTGTAAATGAAATTATGAAAATAAATCAAAAAAATCTTATATTTTTAAAAAACTTTTGAAGGTTGGCACATCAGCATATGGATGCATGAATCCTATAACGGTTAAGTGAAGAAGTGGACTGGGTTTTTTTATTTGTTTCAAATTCTTTGGGCCAACTATTTCAGAATTGGGCCTATTAATATAAAGTTTTATTTGAGATTACCGGACCTGCTGGTTGCTAATTAAAATTTTGATGGGCCCTTTCCGGATTTGGGCCTTGTGCGGCTGCACAGCCTGCACAGGCCCAAATACGGCCCTGCCTCAATGATATTACTTATCTCGTATTCTAGTGCGTCATTTGTTCATCTTTTTTTTAATTAACTGCAAGTTAGTTTAACATCACGTGAATTCACATCAATCAAATATTCAGGTTTCAGGTTTCCCAATTAATCGAATAAATGTAATCTACATGCAACTCATGGATACGATCTATATGTTAATCTTAATCACGTTAAAGACTATTTTATTTTACTATTCTACCTTGTATGTATTTATTGTCTCAAAATTCATTATTTTGTGCAACATATGTTTCGGTGGAACAAAATCTTCTTTCAGTCTTTGGATTGTCTTTTATGTTTTTGTAGGTGCGGAGTTGTGGCGAACATTGATGCGCATGGGATAGATTGATCGATTATGAAGGAAACTAGCTTGAACGATTTATCGGTTTTAGACAAGCATCAAGCTAAACCAATATCGAAGATGGAAAAGCAACTCTTTAGTCATTGCCAAGTTGGAGTCTTCAATTTAATTATGGTTGGAAGCTAGAAAAACTAATTGTTTTATGTAGTAAGTTAGCATGGGCCTCACATCTAAGCCCATATGACTTAGTTTTAGTCTTTTAGAGATGGTTAAAATGCCGGCCCTACTAAGACTTTCGGTGGTGGATTCATGTGACAATTATTTATCGACGGCTGCAACATTAAAGAGTTCAGGAAGAAAGCATTGGAGCCATTTTTGTTTTGAGGTCATTATTGATTGCTTATAAGTTGGTAAGTTTTTTATTTTCAGTTTGTTTTTGTTCTTGAATCGGTTCCGAAATCTCCAAATCTAGGTACCAGTACCTAAAATACTCGGTAAGGTACCGGTACCAAAGGCGAAAATTTGAGAAATACCGGAACCAAACCGTAGTGGTACCGGTGTCGTACCGATCCAGAAACATCAAAAAGTAGGTACCAAATTGGCACTGAGGGTACCCGATTCGATGCTGGTACCGGGTACCATTTGCTCATCCATAAGTCTGACTGATGTAGTCATTATTAATTACGACTTTAGGGTTTGTTTTTTTAATTTTGATTTCACACTTATGTGACACGATTATGTGTTCCTTATTTGAATAATTTTCTTGCATGATTCTTGATCTTAATCTGGGCGTATTACGGTATAATACAAGACCGGTTCGAGGATTTGAATGCCTTGGCCGAGCGGAAAGAAAAAGAGTATGTGGCCCTAACGAGTAACGAATTACATAACCTAATTTTTTTAAAATGACGATCAACGTTGTAACAATAAACATAGCAAAGATATAGTATTAAAATCGAATACCGTAATAGCTAACTGATTATTCTTGAAACTCTCCTAGTATTCTTAACAACAAATTGTTTGATCACATCTTCACAGTAGGGATGAGCAAAATCGGGACTTGTACCGGTTGGTACCAGTACCGAAATCGGTACCGTCATTACCAAATCGGTACCAATGTTTTGAGTTTCGGTACCGGTATGTTTTACCTTCAGTACCAAATCAGTACCAATGTTTTACCTTCAATACCGGTACCGTACCAGTATCGAACCGAATATTTCGGTACCGGTACCAAGAATTCGCGATTTTTGGGGCCGGGACCGGTACGGTTCCGATCTCATCCCTACTTCACAGTTTATATTCTTTAAAATGTCATTCTAGATAAATATCATTGCCAATCCACTAATCTTTCTTGAAACAATGTAGATCGTGAGTAATATTTCAATTACTTGATTTTTTTAAAACTTTTTCCTACAAATGTCACCAAAACTGGAATAGTCAAGAATATTCTTTATGGGAATATTCTTGGGTCTCATTCAAATGTTTCAAAACATCTATAGGGTTACTAAATTCGTTGACATATAATGTGTCAAATGAGCCCAACTCCATATAATTTACTCAAAAGTTCTTTTCACTGGGTAAATTAAACTTTTTGACCACTTGAACTTTCATCATTTTTTTCTTTGAACGTTTTTTTTTTAAATATCGAATTAATACTCATTTCAATAGCCATATTCTTAGCTTCATCAATCGCTTTAGAAAAACCAATTTCTCTAAATCCATTAAGTACTTTATCAATCTCTTTGTTTATTTAATAGCAATCTTGACATACATAGCTTTTGATTGTATCGCTCGCTATATTCACATTGTTTAATACTTTATGCTAGATGACTATTGATATAAAAAGTCAAATTCATCGATTTCTCTTTCTTCTATTAAATTTCTTTCACTTGCAATTGTAACATCATTATCTTTTTCTCCAACCGTAAGTAAAGGCTCTCCATACACCAAAAAGTTGCATTTTAATAGCATTAACACTTTTAAACTTTCCTAACGATTTTTGAGACAATGACTTAAGAATAGAAGCTTTAAAATTATCTTTCAAATTTTGACACCATAGAATTTACAAAAGATGGTATAAATATGTTGGTTTGTCTAAAAATTCTATCTTCTTCAGTACAACTGTTAGTCATATAACGTAATGTAAAATATAACATAATGTAAGACTAATAGAATGACAATCACTAAGGAGATTAAAATGCTCTACGATTCTCCTTTAAAAATCTCGTTTGCGCTCCTTGATGTTTTCCTTTCATATTTGCTCCATTGTCATAACCTTGACCACACATGTCACCAAGTTCAAGGCCATGAGATTTTAATTCTTCAACTATAATATCAAATAGCCCTTTTCAGGTGTTTTCCATAACATTCGAAAACCCTAAAAAGGACTCCTCATCAATATCAAATTAGATGAGAACTTTAAATACCACACAGTTATAGTCATATGTTCTTGGTGACCTGAATCAGGAATGCAATCAAGTATGATTGAGTAATACTTTGCTTCTTTTATATTCTTTGTGATTTATGTTTTAATTTCTTGAGCTAGCATTAAAATAATCTCGTTTTGGATCTTGTGACCAAGATAATGCATATGAAGCTCATTATTTGGGATCCGCCGCACAAATGAAATGTGAATTTTATTAAAATCATATAGTCCTTTATGATATGGTATACACACACACGTATAATTATTTAATATATTATGTGCAGCGGATCACAAATGAAGAACTTCATGTACATTATCTTGGACACAAGATCCAAAACGAGATAATTTTAATGTTATCTCAATAAATTTAAAAAAGAAGTCATAAAATAGAAAAATGACGTGAAGTAGCATTCAATCGTATTTGAGTATAATTCTGATTTAAGTTATCATGACGAGTTATTGAAAGTTATCATCAAATTAGGGATGGCAATGGGTCGGGTTTGGGTCGGGTTTAGGTATTCTTAAACCCATACCCGGTTATTAAAGTCCATCCCAAACCCGTTCCAAACCCGCCGGGTTTTAATCGGGTAATTACCCGTCGGGTTTCGGGTTTCCTATCGGGTTTTGAAAAATACCCGTCAGGTATATCCGGCTCAAAACCCGCCGGGTTTTGACAAAATATAACTAATTGATGACAAAGATGGTTTCCATATAGATAAAATATTTCAAATAATTAATATAAACAAGATTCGATAAATAATATATTTGGAATATAGTATATATATAATATAATAAGCTATATCGGGTACATCGGGTATATAATCGGGTAACTTGGTTTATGTTATCGAGTAATCGGGTATATTAGAAATCCCAAACCCGCGAAAAATTTTAAAACTAATTCCAAACCCGTCCCAAACCCTAATGGGTCCGGGTATTATCCGTCCCATTTATGTCGGATTTTGGGTTTTCTCATCAGGTTCGGGTTTCATTGCCATCCCTACAAATTATGTTACTATTAGGAAGTCCTTTTTAGGGTTTTTAAATGTTTTATTAAACAAGGTGAATAGTCCTTTCTCAATGTTATCGTTAACAAGAAATGGACATGATAACTTTAAATAACTCACAATTATTGTCATCTGTTTTTTTGTCACTTGAATCGAGAGTACAATCAAGTATGATTGTAGTACTTTGCTTCCTTTATCACCTTTATGATTTCTTTTTAAAATCTTGAGCTAGCATTAAAATTATCTCATTTTGAATATTGTGATCAAGATAATACCATGAAGCTCAATAAATTAAAAAAGAAATCATAAAGGAGAAAAATAATGGAAAGTATTACTCAATCATACTTGATTGAACTCACGATTGAAGTTACCAAGAATAGATGACTATAATTATGAGGTATTTAAAGCTCATCTAATTTTGTTATCGTCGAGGAGCCTTTTTTATGGGTTTGGATGTTATATATACAACTGGGAAAAGACTCTTTGGCATTACAGCCGAGGTGTTAAAGTCTCTCGGTCTTGAACTTGATGATATGTGTAGTCAAAGTTATGCCAATGAAACAAACATGAAATAAAAACACCAAGGAGTGCAAACGGGATTTTTAAAGGGGAATCCAAGAGCGTTTTACACTTCTTGTGGTTGTCATCTTCTTAGTCTTACATTATATGATATGGGTAACAGTTTTTTTTTCTTTTGGACTAATCCAACACATTTATTTATTTATACTATTTTTGGAAATTCAATTAATCGGCAAATTTTAAAATATAATGTTAAAGCTTGGAGTCTTAAGTAGGTTCGCAAATGGTACCGGCTACCAATACCGAACCGATACTAAGTTTCAAAGAAAACTGGGATCGGTAGCAGTATTTACCGAATTGTTTCCTAAGATACTGGTATTGAACCGAACATTTTCGGTACCGGTACCAAATTTGTGGGAAAATCAGGATCAAGATTTTCGAGATTGATATCGATATCGGTCAGTACCAAGCTCATCCTAGTCTCAAGTCAATGTCTCAATCGTATTGGTAACGTCGTGTCGAAAGTGTTGAGGCTATTAGAATGCAACTTGTCGATGTACGGGAAGCTTTACTTGAAGTTATTGATGAAAAGGATAATGATACAGCAATTGCAAGTGACACAAATTCAATAACAGAAAAAGAAATTGATCAATTTGACTTTAAAAGATGATCTTAAAGTTTGGAGTCATAAGTCATTATTAATGTTTTTATAATCAGATTGGTTATTTTTATCCGGTTAAATCGATTACAAGAATCTAGAATCAGAATATCAGACGACGTCAAAGTTAATTCTTGTAAATACTTTGTTTTAAATTATTTATATAAATTATCAAATTAAAAGTTAGATATAAGTATGTTGCAATGCTAGTTCATATAAAAAATAAATGTATATATGGTTTTCAATAATTAAAATTAAATAAAATCTAAAAGAAATCAAATGAATTTGGAGGGTATTTAGTTTATATCTCTTGAAATTACAACATCAATATTTGTTGTTGCTACAAGGTAAACAAAGTCCGATTATGATGCTCGGGAGGGCATTCGTTTATGATGGTGTTGGACTTATAACCTACTAACAATGGAAAATCATTCGTCTCATCAGTGGCGAAGCTTGGACTAAGGCACCGGGGGGCCGAGCTCGAAATGTATACAAAATTTCATAAACGATGGGGGGCCGGACTCAAATTTTCGGCCAAAAAAGGCTAAACTTACACTACGTATAAAATTTTTCGGCCGAAAACTGGTAAATTTACACTACTGCGCAAAAAAACAGGGTGGGGGGGGGGGGGTCGGGGCCACCCCTGGCCCCAATGAAGATTCGTCCCTGCGTCTCATCATAAAAGGGGGTCTCATGCGATCATGATCCAACATGAGAATTAGTGGGGGTTTCTCAGGTATTTATAGGCTGAAGGGTCGTCTACCTTCCTTTTGGGTGATGGTTTGTCCGCTTTAAACGCATGTGCACTTCTTAAAAGTGGTGTTCCTATCTATGTTGGTGAAACAATTTGACTTCGCCTTATGGAGCCCTTCTGCAGCTTTCCTTATGCTATTGTTTGCGTTGTGGCGTGCTTGCTTTGGTAATCGAGTTCCTTGTTTGAATGTCGCATATAATCCATCCTTTAGCGAGGCTCCATACACGCTTGAATAGGGCTCCTTCAGGTTAGGTATGCTTGCTCTAGGTGGGAAGGCTATACATGTGCATATTTGGGACTACCCGTCAATAATATATTTCCAATAGAGTTGGCATGCATGCGACAGCTTTCGTTCGGCAATTCGCTTAAAATAAGGGTAACTCATATGCCGTCAACGAGTAAAGATTTACGGGCTGTTTGTATTGAATCTTAAAGATCAAGACATCATGATGCCGTAAAAGTTTCACATGACATGTGAGTAAGTTAGACTATGAGAGAACAAGATCATCTTCAAATCCATCGTTATGTCATGTGATCCTATGGTTTCCACCACTTTATGTATCGACTCATGAAACTCAGATAAAAATTGGTTAAGCTATGTCACTATTCGTATTATTGACTATTATATACATATGTTGTATGTGATGCGAGATAAAACATAGATTTCACGATTTCGCTAACAAGTTTCCTATAAAACGATAATTTTATATTACGATTTTAGAATTGCTATAGAATAAATTTCATATTAAAATCAAACAATAAGTCTACTTTTGAATCCGTCACAACCACTAAATTTGAGTGTGTTATGTCGTTAAAGATGTAAACAAACACAAACCACCACGGAATCCACCAAATTTGAATCCAAAAGGCTACATATAATATTTTAAAACCACATAACTCCAAATCCAAACCAAAAAAAAAGCATACAAAAATTTATATATAAATTAAATAAAGTATGCATTTTCTGTTCATTTTCTAAATGTCCTTCGCATTCGATTCCCCATATATCAATATATACTTCTTGCACAATCAGCCACATTATAATATGAGATAGGGGATGAAAATGAACCCCAAATACGAGGGTTTACTTACTATAGTTTTCCGTATTATTTGGGGGTATAGGGTATCGGGATAGGTGATATAATGCTAAATGTTTATGTTTCCCGTGTATATTTAATTTAATATTTTAATAGTTTTTGTTCGTTTTTAGTCGAGATTTGTATACTCCTAACACTTTTATGTTTTGTAGGTTCCGGGAGTTGATCGTGATTAAAAAGGGTGAAAAACGAGTTAAAAAGTGCCGAAACAGAGATCCGGAACGCGTCAGGAAGGGTCAGAACAGAGAACCGGTCAGACCGGGCTGCCGGCCCCCTTATAGAGACACGCCGCGCCGCGCTGCCGGGCTCTCATCCCTGGTCGCGCGGCGCCTAGGGAGTCTACTGATGGATTTTAATTCGTTTTTGCCTCAAGTTGGGCCTTGTTTTGGGTATTTAAACATCTTTAACTTAAACTTGAACATACCCTGTTGCCACCAGACGAATTTGGAGTTTTAGAGATCATACTTTCGAGTCTTGTGGAGATTTTGAAGGCAAGAGAACAGCCGGTGAAGAGCTTTACGTTTAAGATCTAAGACTACGAGTTTTATCGCCTTTAATATTTCGTTTCTCATTATTTCACCATGTTTTCAGTTTTAATTGTTTTGTTAGGTTTATATTATATGATGCTAGGCTAAACCTCATAAACTACCTAGGTCGTGATGAACCTTTGTTCGGTTTGATTTTGTTTGGGATTTCTTTTCGTTATGGATTTTATGTTTTAAGTAAACTGTTAAGTTTGAATTAATTGATGCGTATGATTGCTTGGTTTTATTACTTGGATTTATTGTTTCACATTACCCTTGGTGATTGTTTCATAGGATAGGGTTTTGTTAGGTCATTTACTGTGTGTTCTTGGCTAGTTTATGATTAATATGCATTAGGATCATAGAAACAATAAAACTAATTAAATAGATAAAAGTGAGATGCTAGCCTAGAAAGCTGTAAGGTGATAGGTTATTGATAGATCTTTGTTGGTCAGGATTACTAGATTTAGTTCTTCGTAAGGAGCCTGTTTAGGTTTGATTGTCAGCTTAGTCTATTAAGTCAATTGAGTCTTCTTAACTATCTTTGATTTCCGCGCTTTAAGGTAGGATTTCGTCATAGAGATACTTAGACATAAATTATTAAATAACCGTAAGGAAGTTTAATTAATAAAACTGGTGAGTCTTAAAACTTATTAGATTTCATAGGTGTCTTCTTGAAGGTCGAGGGTCCTGTTCGAGTTTTCTGTCAAGGGTCTATTTTACGATCCCATTTTCATAACTTAAATTTCCCATTTGATTAATTGTCGTAATATTGGGGATTCTAGCATAGGTAGTTGCTTTTATCATCTGAATTGATCTAAGTGTTTTAATAGTTTATTATTATAATTTAATTAGGGTTAAGTCTTTATTTTTAAATTAAGTTTTAAGTAATGATTATGTTTTATTATTATTTAATTAATTAGGGTTAGGTTTAATTAATTAATAATTAGTTTAAAAACCCCATTCAAACATTATTATTAAATAGTCGTGTCAGTAAGTCGAGTTTAATTAGCTAGTATACGTAATTTATAGAGTCTCGTGGGTTCGATATCCGGACTTACTTAGCTGTACTAGAGTCAACCGGTACACTTGCCGGTTAGTAGTTTAAGTTAAGTTTAAAAGTATAGAGTATTACTTAGTGTCTAGGTTTAGCGTATTTTTATTTGACTACTTTTAGCACATCAAGTTTTTGGCGCCGTTGCCGGGGACTTTTAGTGATTGCGTTATTTGCTTTAATTGGACTTAATTGCTACAAACGTGCTATTTGTTTTATTTTCGTTTGATTCGTAGGAGTCTAAGTTAATTTTAGTTTATTTTCGTTTTAGCTTTAAATTTTATTTTTAGTCTACTTACTTGGTCTGTTGCGTTTTTCAGGTTTATGCCACATCTTCGTTCGCAAGGAGCACCGCTGGTAAAACTGGAATTTTCTCCGTTGAAGACCGAGGCTAGCTCGTCAGCAGAGAAACAACCGTTAGAAGCCAGTTCTACAGCAAAGTCTTCCCCACCCAGTTCACCACCTGAAAGCCCGAGAAGTCAACCAGACGTCCAAATGGCCGACGATAGAACAATTGCTGCTCAAGCCTTCGATGGCTTAACCGGAAACCAGTCATGCATCGTCTTTCCCGCAATCAACAATCCTAACTCGTGGCAGATTCCGTCATATGTCATGAACAATATCGTTCAAACTAATCAATTTCATGGGAACGATGACGAGGATGCACCGGCACACATTAACCGGCTTTACCGCGTTTTGAAAACTTTTAATTTGCAAGGTGCTACTGAAGATGCTATTTTCTTACATCTTTTTCCTTTTTCACTTGCAGGTAAAGCAGCTCTTTGGCTCGATACTTAGCCGCCTGGCACATTCACCATTTTGGAAGCGCTGCGTTCTGCATTCATCGAGAGATACTTCCCACCGGCTAAAGCGGCTATTCTTCGTGATCAGATTCACTCGTTTCACATGGAGCCAGATGAACAATATTGCCATGCTTGGGAGCGTTTTCAGAATTTGCTCGCTCGTTGTTCAAAGAATGGTCTTACACCATGGGCTCTCATGGAAAAGTTTTACAACGGGCTGACATATGAAACCCAAGTTCGTTTTGACACTGCTGCTGGAGGTAACTTAATGGCAAGGAAAAATGTCACCGAATGTAACGAGATGTTTGAAAGCTTCGCTCAATCGGACCTCGCCAAAGGGCCACAATTGCGGGAATTCCACTTCCGTTAGCAGTATATCCTCATCTTCTCGAGGTGTACACCAGGTTAATCTGGATAATACTGTGGCTTCTACTTTGGAATCATTAACCCGAGAGGTGAAGGAACTTAAGACTAAGGTGGAAAAGTGTGAGTTTTGTAGAGGTGGATATGGTACTTTGGAGTGCCCGGTGATGAATCAGCGGGTCGATTTTGTTGGTGGTCAGAATAGGTTTCCCAACAACTTCAACAACAATCAGAATTGGAACACCTACAAGAACCCAAATCAGAATAACTCCAACTAGCGTCCGTCGGGCGCACCATCCGGTTATCAAAATTCTTACAATCAAGGACAAGGTCAGTACAACAATAATAACAATGGTACTAATGTTCAAAATAATGTGCAGGATTCTAATGGAGGCATGGGACGTCTGGAGGAGATGATGAAGCAAATCTTGGAGAGGGATCAAGTTACACAGAAAAAGTTTGCCGAACACGATTTGCTTATAAAGAATCAACAATCTTCTTTTCTTGACCTTCAAAGGTGCGTTGGTGATATTGCTCTTCGTCTTGATGAAAGGCCTCAAGGACAGTTTTCGGGTTCTACTTAGCCGAATCCGGCCGCACAATTGAAAGCAATTACTACTCGTAGCGGAAGGGTTGCGGTTGTTAAAGAAAGGGTTGGAGATGAAGAAGAGGAAGTGGTATATGAAGAGATTGAGATGGAGGCTCCGGGTAAGTCACAAATTAAAACACCAATTATTGAGCCACAAGTTGAGACAAAGCCGGTTGTATTTCGGCCACTACCCGAAATTAATATTGCCCATGTTCCTTATCCCGCTCGTCTCAAGAATCAAAAGTACACGAGGGAATACGGGCATTTTCTAGATATGTTCTGACAGTTAAAGATTAATCTTCCAACCCATTGCAGGTAATTAAGCATAAGTAGCAATAGCAAGGATTGGAGTCTTATGAAGATAGTATCGCGTACGATATGGATCCGTTTTGATAAACTAAATCCTTGTAATATGAAACTTATCTTTTGTAAACTAATACTCGGGTATTTAATCCCGAGTAAATTTTCAATGTAAATTAATATTATATTCAAACCTAAAGTCTTCCGCTAAAATCAACCCAATACTCTGATATATTTACAAAACAGGTACCAACTTGTGGTCACACGCCTAGGCCCTAAGTCGGGGTGTGACAGGTTGGTATCAGAGCCATCGGTTTCAGCGAATTAGGTATTAAATATTAGTACCTAGGCTCTAACCATTATTATTATTATCATCTTTATTGTTATTCATAGGGATAAGATAGGATTGGTAAACCTCCTATCCCTAACCTAAATAAAGTACAGATGTCTTATATTAACTACTTTGGTCGTACACATCGAGTAGCCATACGCATCAGTACCGACAATCATTCACGAACCATCCGATATGGAAAGTAGCAATAGTTACTACACTAGCCTTTTCAATCGTGATCAACCAATCAATCCGGTGTTACCATACGGGAGCCAACCGGTGTATCTCCCAGGCAGTCAACAATGTCCAATCGAAATCTCTTACAATACTGAGGACAACGTTCCCCAGTATTACCCCTCCGACAGTCCGACTGCCATCCTTCCGAGGAACAGGAAGTACAGAGTAAAATCAAGCAAGAAACTGAATCGGAGTCATCAAGTTGGATGAATTGTCACTCAGGTCAAAGGAGATGGCAATTCGGATCACCACTATTGGGTTATCAATACCAGATCCCACCGACTATAGCTGAACCAAGTCGAAAGCCAAAGATGAGGGTCAGCTTACCATACAAAAAGAGATTAGTTCAATCTCCAATCAAGAATCCTTATGAATCCGAGGAAGACCCCGAGGAAGAAGAGGATTCCAAGGAAGAAGATGAGGAGAATCAATATCCATATTTTCCATGCTATAAGGGATCAATACCATCGATCCCCAGCAAGCAAAAGAGATTCGGGAGGAGGCAAATCTCGTCGAGGAATTTTATACCAACAACATTCCCGATGAAGAAATGCATGCATACGTTGCTAACCCACATCTCTATCCCAAGAGAACGCTTATCTCTTTCCAGCCGCATCCGCACCAACGAGATATCCGAACCCGTCAAATTCAGTGATGGACAAGCTGAGAAACGAGAAAGTGGACAAAAAGAGAATGGGGAGAAAGATTGCTAAGAAATGCGACAAAATGAAAAATCTTGTTACAAAATGGATTAAGGATTAGAAATCGTTGTTATGTACAGTTGCTATTTGTTGTAATCTTTTCTTGTAAAATAAATAAAGTGTGTCTTTTCTGAAATTTTGTTTTATTCATGTAACAACATGTCTAAAGCAAACAGTAATCAAGAAACTCAAGTTAACAATAAAGGAAAGACAATCGAAGAAATCATGCAAGAAAAAGTAACTGCGAAAAATATACAAGCCATACCACAAAACTATGTGCTTGGTATCCGCGATCTAATAAAGGAGGTTGTAGGTCCAATATATGACATTTTGGAAAACGATCCTAGCCGTACTGCCTCTCAATCTAACAAAAGAAGTAAGAGTGAAACTGTTAATTCGAAAAGAGAATCAAAGAAAGAATCCAAGAAGGAATCGGAAAAGAAAGAAAGTAAGAAGGAAAAAGAACCGAAAAAGAAAGAAGCGAGTGATGAAAGCTCGACTGCTGAAAACGACCTCCGTGAAAAGACAAAGAAACTTAAAATACACGAAGGTTGTGATTTCAAGGTGTTTAAAGTCTATAACCCCAAAGAGTTTCACGGGGATAAAGGTGTGATACATACCCTCCGATGGTTGGAAGAGATGGAATCGATTGTGCTGATAAGCAAGTGTACGAAGAGTGAAAAGGTGCAGTATACCTCCCAGATGTTCAAGGGAGAGGCGTTGGAGTGGTGGAATACCCTGATTGGAATCAAGGGTAGAGAGAATTTATACAATCTAGACTGGGCAACATTCAAGGCTATGGTGTTGAAGAAATTCTGTCCGATCAACGAGATGGATCAGATTCAAACCAAGCTGTGGAACCACAAGGTTGTGGGAACCAATCTCAAGGAATATAACACCAAGTTCCTTGAGTACTGTAGAATTGTACCACATTTGGTCACTCCTGAAATTAATAAAGTGACGCGCTATATCTATGAATTGCCAATCGAAATCCGAGATTTAGTTCGTTCACATATGTCGTCATCGATGGAATCGGCTATGGAGTTGGCCGTATATCTTATGGACGGGATGTTGAGGAATCGTGATGAGAAGAAGAAGGATGATGGCAAATCGTCAGTAGGTGGAAAAGTAAGGAAACCCGAGAAGAAGAGAGAAGGGGCATTCGTGTATAGCCGTCCCATTTGCAAGTCATGCGGTAGGAGACATTTCGGAAGATGTCTTCGACCAACTAACACCGTGGTATGTGGATTTTGCAAGAAACCGGGACACACAGAAACAAATTGCAGGAAGAAGACAGGAGTATGTTTTGAGTGTGGCGAGAAGGGGCATTATAGTACTGAGTGCCCAAAAAAGAAGACAACGGTAGTAACGGTTGGAGCAAGTGGCAGCGGTACGAAGACCGATGCCAAGAAAGGAAATGCTCGTGTCTTTATGCTAGACACCCAGAAGGCAGCAGATATACCGGACGTGATCACCGGTACGTTTCCTATAAATAATGTTTATGCTAGAGTTCTATTTGACTTGGGTGCAAACCAAAGCTTTATAGATTATAAATTTTGTAGTCTATTAAATGAGCCCTTAGTTAAACTAGATTAACATTATGAAGTCGAGACTGTTGATGGTAACGTAAGTAGAATAACCGAGGCTTTAGATAATGCCACAATTTCTTTAGCCAATCACGTCATACCTGTACGATTGTTACCCATGACATTGGCAGGTTTTGATGTAGTTTTAGGTATGGACTGGTTATCGTTTAATCAAGCCCGTATCCTATGTAACGATAGAGCCATCGACATTCGAACACCCAATAACAAAACTATTCGTATAATCGGTGATAAAGAAGGAGGAAAAGTAGGAATCATTTCCAAGATCAAAGCAAGTCATTGTACAGGTAAAGGATGCCTCGCATTCATAGCCTATGTAACCAAAGAACCCGAACCAAAGAAGATGAAGGAAGTGCCAATCGTGTCCGAATTTCAAGATGTATTTCCTGATGAGTTACCAGGAGCCCCGCCTGATCGAGAAGTAGAATTTAAGATCGACCTCGTGCCAGGAACATCACCAATTGCCAAATCACCTTATCATCTAGCACCAACAGAAATGAAGGAGCTGAAGAAACAGTTAGATGAATTGTTAAAGAAAGGATTTATACGACCGAGTTCTTCACCATGGGGAGCTCCAATTTTATTCGTAAAGAAGAAGGACGGATCGATGAGGATGTTTATAGACTACCGAGAGCTAAACAAAGTCACGATCAAGAATAAGTATCCACTTCCAAGAATCGATGACTTGTTCGATTAGCTTCAAGGAGCAAGTTGTTTTTCCAAAATTGACCTAAGATCGGGTTATCATCAACTAAAAGTACAAGAGGAGAATATTCCCAAGATAGCGTTTAGAACCCGATACGGACATTATGAGTTCACCTTTATGCCCTTTGGACTCACTAATGCTCCGACAACTTTTATGGACATGATGAATCGGATTTGCAAGCCATATTTGGACAAATTTGTTATTGTTTTCATCGATGACATCCTTGTTTATTCAAAATCCAAATACGATCATCAAGTTCATCTTAAGATCATACTTGAAACCCTAAGGAATGAGAAATTATACGCAAAATTCTCGAAATTTGAATTTTGGTTGTCCGAAGTACAATTTCTTGGTCATGTTATAAATGAGAAGGGTATTCAAGTAGATCCAGCAAAGATTGAGGCTATAACCAAATGGGAGAAACCCAAGACACCAACTCAAGTCCGAAGTTTTCTAGGCTTAGCCGGATACTATAGAAGATTCATTCAAGACTTCTCTCGAATAGCTGTCCCACTAACTTCAATTAGAAGGAAAGCAATTAAGTTTGAATGGGGACCGAAGCAAGAGGAAGCATTCGAAACGCTAAAACAAAAGTTAACTAATGCACCGATTCTAGCTTTGCCAGAAGGGCTAGAAAACTTTGTCATTTACTGTGATGCTTTGCATATGGGAATGGGAAGTGTTTTGATGCAAGGAAAGAAAGTGATTGCTTATGCTTAGAGACAATTGAAAGCTCATGAAAAGAATTACACCACGCATGACCTTGAATTAGGTGCTATAATTTTCGCGTTGAAATTATGGCGACATTACTTGTATGGTGTAAGGTTCATAGTATATACGGACCACAAAAGTTTGAAGCATATATTCGATCAGAAGGAATTGAATATGAGACAAAGGCGCTGGATGGAAACACTTAATGATTACGACTGTGAGATCGTATATCATGAAGGAAAGGCGAATGTTGTGGCTGACGCCTAATTTAGTAGAAAAGAACATGAGAAACCAAAGAGAGTTCGAGCTCTTAGATTGGAACTTAAAATCGATCTAGCTAGCCAAATCAAAGAAGCTCAGAAGTTAGCACTAGAGGAAGGAAATGTTAAAGCCTAAAAAGAGAACGACACAATTGATCAATTGATTAAAGGAAATGACGAAATACTTAGACTCGGTACTAGAATTTGGGTACCAATGATCGGAAGTCTAAGAGATAAAATTTTAGAAGAAGCACATAAGTCAAAGTACATGATGCATCCGGGAAGCGACAAGATGTATCATAATCTAAAAGATGATTATTGGTGGATCGGGATAAAGAAAGACATTGCTTTGTATGTAGCTAAATGCCTAACGTGTTCAAAAGTGAAAGCTGAACATCAAAAGCCGTTAGGATTACTACAACAACCCGAAATACCGATATGGAAATGGGATATGATAACTATGGATTTCATCATGAAGTTACCAAAAACTTCACGCCAAAATGATGCAATTTGGGTTATTGTCGATAGACTTACCAAGTCTGCCCATTTTATTCCAATACAAGAAAAGTTTAGTATGGATAAGTCAACACATTTATATGTTGAGAACATAGTATCCTTACATGTTGTGCCGCTATCCATCATTTCTGATAGAGATAGTCGTTTCACTTCAAATTTTTGGTCAAGTTTTCAAAAGGCTACGGGGACTCGACTAAATCTAAGTACTGCATATCATCCCCAAACTGATGGCCAAAGTGAACGTACAATTCAAACCTTAGAAGATATGCTTCGTGCTTGTGTTATCGACTTAGGAGGAAGTTGGGACACACATCTTGCGCTGATGGAATTCTCGTACAACAATAGTTATCATACGAGTATCCGAGCAGCACCATTCGAAGCATTGTATGGACGTAAATGTAGAACACCTGTATGTTGGTCAGAAACAGGTGATAGTCAGTTGTCAGGACCTGAAATTGTTCAAAGAATCACTGATCAAGTTATACAAATCCGAGAACGATTAAAGGCAGCAAGAGATAGACAAAAGAGCTATGCGGACGTTCGTCGCAAGCCTTTAGAGTTTAAAGAAGGCGATAGAGTTTTATTAAAAGTCTTGCCTTGGAAAGGTGTTGTCCGATTTGGAAAGAAAGGAAAGTTAAGTCCAAGATTCGTTGGACCATTCAAGATACTCGAAAGAGTTGGACCAGTTGCTTATCGGCTAGAATTACCCGATGAAATGAAAGGTATTCATAACGTGTTTCACATATCCAATCTACGCAAGTGTTTAGCCGACAAAACCCTTGCAATGCCATTGAAAGATGTCAGGATCAACGAGAAGCTTAAGTTTGTTGAACAACCGATTCAAATAGAAGATAGTATGATTAAGTTTCTCAAACATAAACGACTCAAGCTCGTGAAAGTCAAATGGGATTCAAGACGAGGACCCGAGTATACGTGGGAACTCGAGTCAGAAATGAAGAAGAAGTATCCCAATCTATTCTAATAAATCTCGAAGACGAGATTATTCAAAAGGTAGGGAGGATGTAACACCACGTCCCTAGCCCTTTTAATTTAGGCTTAAATATACTAACTTTGAAAGTACAGGGACCAGAATTGTAAATTCTGAAAATATTGTTCCGTCGCGGTACGCAACGGGGTAACATGTAAATCCATCGCGGTACGCGATGGGGTTGATGAGTCGCCGGACACGTGTTAATACCGTATCGACACGTGGCGCAATATGACAGGCCACGTGTCAACACCGCATAAGGTGGTGTACTTTTGCGGCGTCGCGGTACGCGACCAGTCCCAAAGGACCGGGCGCGGTACGTGACGGGGCCCAGGATTGGCTATATAAGGGGGGTGACGGGCATGAGCTCAAATCATCCCAAAAACACCTTCCTTTACACACACATAGCCTTGGAAAACGTGCCCCGTTGCTGTAGCAAGTTGACGTACTGTTTTCTCGATATTCGTGCAAGAAACGAAGTTGGAATTAAGCTAGCAATCACCTAAGCGAGTAGATAGTCCTGCCTTATCGTGTTACCATTCTAAGCATCCAATCTAAGGTATGAGTTATGTTTAAGTTATTTGAATTATAGCTTAGACTATCAATCGAGGCTATGGCCTTTAACCTTGATCGTATTTTACAAACATTCATTCACAATCATGTTTTCATAAAACGTTACTTCATGATGAAGTAATGTTAAACAAAAGAGATATTTTGACGGGCATGTAGTAACTGGAAGGGGGATATCATTAGTAGTAAGTTTCTTGCCTAAGAAAAAGTAATTCGCATAAATCCCATCAACCGAGGGACCCGTTTACTTACCTGGAGAAACTTACCAACGTGATAGAACCTATTAGGCCAAAGCATGCTATATCAAACGTCACATAAAACTAAGTGTTTTTATTCACAATCAGAGACAAACGATTTCAAGGTTAAGCTTACAATCATAGCTTAACATCATTTAAAACATTCATACGAACCTATTTATGTATAGGTTAATATCATTCACAGTCGATCAATCAATCAGTTAAGGTTTACAACACTGACGGTACAGGTGAATACGTTCAAACCTTTTTAATCAGTCAAAACATATTCATACTCAATGAGACGAACGGGTGTTTGTCTTAACGAGTCAATCAATGTCTACATGAGATAATGAAATCTCTAAAACGTTATAATACAAAGTAGAGAATAATATCAACTCAGACCGAATACGCATGTGTCTGGATCCAAACATAACTGTTAAAGCTCAATCAATCAATCAAAGGCAATGAAGCCACGAGCTTAAACGGTCATGACCAGTTCTCAGTTTAGGGCCATTTGGCTCGGGTAATACCGTTGTGTGTGTAGGGCAGTGGTACATATACCGGAAGTAGAAATGCTTCCGCTGAGATTGTCAAGAAAACTACATTTGTATTATATTTTCATTCAAAATGTTTTATTGAGTCATACGTGTTCACCAGCATATAGCTGACGTATTTTTCCAACCCATTGCAGGTAATTAAGCATAAGTAGCAATAGCAAGTATTGGAGTCTTATGAAGATAGTATCGCGTACAAGATGGCTCCGTTTTGATAAACTAAATCCTTGTAATATGAAACTTATCTTTTGTTAACTAATACTCGGGTATTTAATTCCCGAGTAAATTTTCAATGTAAATTAATATTATATTCAAACCTAAAGTCTTCCGCTAAAATCACCCAATACTCTGATATATTTACAAAATAGGTACCAACTTGTGGTCACACGCCTAGGCCCTAAGTTGGGGTGTGACAGAAGAGTTGGGGGAAATTATGGAGGATAGTGAGGACGAAGTGGTAGATGATGTTTCTTGCTTAGCGGAGATTATGGAGGTTAGTGAGATTATTTGTGAAAAAAGGTCGACAAACCCGCTCCGTTGGAATTAAAGGTTCTTCCGTCACATTTAGAGTATGCGTATCTTGAAGAGGGCTCAGATTTGCCCGTTATTGTTTCTTCTAAGTTTAGTGAGGAAGAGAAGTCGAAGCTGATATTGGTGTCGAAGATGAATAAAGGGGCGATTGCATGGAGACTTTCAGATATTCAAGGTATTAGCCCCGCTTATTGTACCCACCGAATTTTGATGGAAGATGAATATAAACCGGTATCCAGATATGCAAGAGGTTGTCAAGAAAGAAGTGCTTAAGTTGTTGAATATCGGGGTAATTTATCCGATTTCGGATTCCCCATGGGTAAGTCCGACAGTTGTTCCAAAGAAAGGGGAATGACGGTTGTCATGAATGAGAAGAATGAACTATCCCTTCGCATACGGTTACCGGTTGGAGGGTTTGTATTGACTACCGGAAGTTGAATGATGCTACTCGAAAGGACCACTTCCCATTTTCGTTTATTGATCAAATGTAGGAGCGTCTTGCAGGTCAGCAATTTTATTGTTTTCTTGATGGTTTTTCCGGTTATTTTCATATTCCAATCGCACCGGAAGACCAAGAGAAGACGAATTTTACGTGTTTGTATGGTACACATGCGTATTGTTGGTACATGATGTCAGTAGTTCAGTGTCAAGTGTCTGTAATCGAGTTTGTTAGATTTGTGTTTTTGTATGTAAGCGAAGTTAGCTCACAAGTTCGCTGATACAGGCGAACTTGTGAACTAAGCGAAGTTAGGGACAACTTCGCCTGAACATGCCAGGCGAAGTTGTCGCCTTTATAATCAGCTAGGTTACGGCAGTATTAAAAAACAAGTTTAGTTTACGTGTTTACGAGTTCTGTAATCAGTGATCATTGTATCACGTGTTTCCGGTTGCAATACAACGTGTTTGTGTTTATTGTAACATGTGTTCGATCGTATCGTCTTCTACGCTCGTAACGTCTTACGTAGGGATTCCGCACCTACGTAGAACGAGATATCTTGTGTAGATCCGGCTGGGAACCTACAATTGGTATCAGAGCTTTTGCTCGTGATTGTGGTTCGGGATTATCACGCGGGTGTAGAAATCGTTCCGTTTGACTATTCGCGGGACGTGTTTATCGAGTTTTTGTGTTATACTCACCTCCTACCATCATAAACAACCCATTACACCTTCACAAACCTCGTAAAATCCAGAAATCAAACCTGCAAGAACTTCGTGTTCATCAGGCGAAGTTGCCGTCACTGTTCGTAGGGTTTCGGCGAAGATATAAGATTAAGCGAAGTTATCCACAACTTCGCCTACCTTCTCAAGTTCGCTTATCTCAAGCGAAGTTACCCACAACTTCGCCTACCTCACAAGTTTGCTTACCTTAAGCGAAGTTATACACAACTTCGCCGAATCAGGCGAATTTAACAAAGGGAGCGAAGTTATCCACAACTTCGCCTACAGTACTGTTAAAAATAAAATTTTTATTTTTTCGGGTTTCTTTGTGTTTTGTGAAAGATGTCTTCAATAAACATTACGGAACTGGTGAAGATGGAAGTGGAAGCGGGTTCAGCTACAAAGGCACCAAAGATGCTTAAGGGAACTGATTTTGTAGCGTGGAAAGATCGGTTTGAACAATATGTCAAGTACCAAGATGCTAAAATGTGGGTGTGCATACAAGATGGTTACATTCCACCAACTGCTGAGTATGAGGGTCGTGATCAGATAAAGAAATACAAAGAGATGGAAGAAGAAGAAAAGAAAATGTATGAGGCTGAAAGCAAAGCTCATGCAGCGATAACAATGGCTCTTTCACAAGAGATTCTACACACCTTCAGAAAGTATAAAACTGCTAGAGAGCTATGGGAAGCACTTGAAAACCGTTTTGAGGGTAATGTGGGAATTCGTGCATCAAAGATTAAACTACTTAAAACCCAATTCTCGGTGTTCAAGTATCTGAAGAATGAATCACTTGATGATATCATCACGAGATATTATCATCTGATGACCGAACTCAGCAACTATTCAATTACTTACAAAGAAGATGAGATTGTTGAAAAGCTTCTTGATGCTCTCCCGCCGAAATGGGAGATGTACACTGTGTTGATGAGAGAAGACAAAGAGTTTGCCGACTATGACTTGGAAACAGCAGTTAACAAACTAAGAACTTTTGAACTTAACATGGTTCGAAAAGAGACACCAACTGATCAGATTCAGGATCCAGGAATGTATGGTGCAAAAGTTAACTCAAGTTCAAGTTCGAAGTCTGAATCGTCTGCTTACTACTCTAAGGGAGTCTCGGGCGCTAACTCAACACATGAAGGTCATGTATCTCTCAACATGAATGGTGATGTATGTTTTGTAGCTGGTGGATCAAATGCTTCTAAACCTCAAGCAACCAAGAGTAGTTTTTCCCCAAGTGTTTCGAACAACAACTACTCAAAGATGCCCATGAGTGTTAAATCTGCTGAACAGCAGTTTGCTCTCTATGCATCTTTCATTGCTTCGTATGAAAATTACATTCAGGGTAAGATTGTTGATCCTGCAACATTGGATGAAGACTATGATCAGATCGATGCTGATGATCTGGAAGAGATGGATATGCAGTGGCAGATGGCGATGATTGTGAGAAGGGTTAAGAGATTTATGAAGAAGACAGGTAGGAAGTTTGTTGGTGAGAGACCGGGTTTTGACAAGTCAAAGGTGCGATGTTATAACTGTCAGCAGAATGGCCACTTTGCGAAGGAGTGCACAAATGAACGTGTCGAACGCAGTCAAAGCAGGTCTACACAACAGAATGGGGGTGGTAATGAGAATAGAGCCATGATTTCCAGACAAGACGGGGAGTATAACTGGAATCTGCATGTTGAAGAAGTGTTCGAACAGGCCAATTTGGCGAACATCGAAACTGCAGATACTGAGAAAGTGACTGGCGAAAGTGAAGCTTACATGGCAGAAGCTCAAAATGAAGCTTATATGGCAGATGTGAAAGACCAGCTCTCTGAGGTAAGTACCAAACTCCCTTGTACTAAGTGTGAAAATCTGTCTGAACAATTGACAACTATAACTGATCAGTATGTTAGTTTGGATGCTCAATTTAAAACCTTAAAAGAACATCATCATTTCACTAAAGCTAGAGAAAATAGTTACAAGGTAAAAATAAAAGCTAGTGAGAAAGATATTAGAATTCTTAAAGCAAATCTAGCTGAAAAAATTCAAGTAATTAATCTGAGCTATGAAGTGTTAGAAGAAAAAACCAAACTAATAGCTGAAAGGGATAAACAGATAGCTGATCACCAGGTGAAAGTGGTGGAACTTAACAGGAAACTTGAGAAATTTAGAAATTCCTCCGCTATACTTGATCACCTCGTTAGTGATCAAAGTTCCCCAGTTAAAAGGGGAGGAATTGGTTATCATGAAGTTCCACCACCTTACAATCATAATTACACTTATGATCCTAGTAATCAGAAATCTGTTGATGTTGATTATAGTCAGACAGTTCCGGTTAAGGTAACTATTAAAGAACCAGAAGTTAGTAAAGGCGAAACAAGTAAGCCTGTTTCGAGTGTTAAGATTTCTGCTCCTAGTCCTGTCTCATCAAACTCGGACAAGTCGTCCGAGTCGAGTGAGACAAAAGAAGAGTGTAGGTTCCTGGACGGATCGTACACGGGATGTCTCTAACAACGTAGGTGCGGAATCCCTGCGTAGGTAGATACGAGTGTAGAGTATGTAGAGATCGAACACACAAGCAATAAACCAACCACGTTATATTGATAACAAACACGTGACCCGAGGTCACTGTTACAGACTATGACACGTAACTTGGTTACTGAAAACTGAAACAAAAACCCTAAACGACCAACTTGGTAAACTGTTCTGCTGAACAGTATATAAACACGACAACTTCGCCATAGGCGAAGTTGTCAATAACTTCGCTGATTCAACAAGTTCGCCATAGCGAACTTGTTGACAACTTCGCGTATTACATAAATAAACATAATCAAAACATAATTGCATTACAGACTCGATTACAAATGCTAGACTATGAACTACTGACACACATGTACCAACAGACTCCCCCTTGGCAGTAGCTTCATATCTTTATCTTCAAATCTTGAGTCTTGTAATCTTGCATCTCTACGCGTGCGCTCCTTCTCTAACACATACCGACACCACCCGTTGATATTTCCTAGCTTGATCCTTCCAAGCAGGAATGTAGAAGATCTTCTTCTCGTTGAGCACTTTCAGATCAGCCTTCGATAGATTAACAAGATGCATCGGGTCGTAAACCCGAAGTACTTCTTGTTCATCCTCATCTTCCATTACCGCCTCAGCTGTCTCGCAATCTACGTACCACCATTTTAGATCTTTGAGCACGTCCTTGGGCATGAACTTCATCGGTACTTCTTTAAGGCACCGGATCGGTTTGTATTTCATAACCATCCAAGGTTTTCCATCAACTCTCAGACCTCTATCCTTGTCTTCGACAAGTTTCCCTTTTTGTGGTTTCAGTAGCTCAAACTTTTTCTCTTTAACGCACTCTTTCCACACGATCTTCGCAATGATTCTAGCCATGTTGTCTTCACTTCTGTTTACCAATCCCAATCTGGCTAAATCTTTTACTTCACATTCTGGCAGTGTGTTTAGAGATCTCAACTTTCTCTGGAAGTACTGAATGCCATCGTATCTCTTGATCACGAAGAGCCGCAGCTGCTCGTCGTATAACCAGCAGATAATACCTTTCTTGGCTTCCGCGTATCCCTTAATATTGTAACTTTTTCTGAACATCTTAGGGACCGCCGGCTTCTTCGTCTTAACGAACCAGTGGGCACAACCCTCCTTCCACTTCGGTTGTTCCTCCCACTCAGCATCTTCCTCTACATTCTCATCACCCATCTCTGGTCTCTCAACCTCCGGAATCTCGTGTTCCACGGAGTCATCAACAATCTCACCTTCTTCTATCACGTTTTCAACCGTAATCTGCTCTCCAATCCTCTCGATCTCATCAACTGGCAACACATCATCTTCAATCATAAACTCATCATCCTCCTCATCCAACTCTTTCAATGCGTCGATCACATCTTCGACATCAGCATCATCATCACCAGCTACAACATCGTCACCAGCTGCATTTGTAGACTCCCCCTCAGCTGTGGAAGCCCCAAGAGCCTGAGAGGTTCTTGGCAGCTCACCACCTGCACCTTCCGGTGCATTGGGATCATCGTCATGATCTTCTCTTCGTTTCGTCCTCAACTCATCACCCCTACACGTCTTCTCCCCCTGAGATGCCAAGAATGCCTTGAAGGCATCTATCACCTTTCCGTGTTCAACCAGGAGGGCTGCTTGTAGTCGATTGGATTCCACTAGGCTCTGAATAGTCTTTGTCTGATCAGCAACAATCTGTTCTAGTGACTTAATCCTCTCGGAATCTGAAGTAGGCGTTGGAGTTGGCGGGACATCAGCAGCAGAAGTGACCGCAGGTGGTACACTTGGTAACCCTGCAGTAGCAGTGACGGTCGACTCCACAAATCGTGCAACCACCACCGGTGTAGTAAGCGGTTGGGGTGGTAGAGACACAACTGCTGGGGCCGACGTCTCGACAGCAGTAACCTGTGCTGTAGTGGGAATAAGAGACATACCAGACAAGGCAGGTGGAGCAAAACGTACCAGCCTTGAAGATTCTCCAGCTCCCGAACCCCTACCTCTCTGTTCTCTTCTTGAACGTCTGAGCACTATCTGCACTGCCTCCTCTTCATCAACTTCGTCCTCATCCTCGTCTACCGTTCTCGGCCTCTTTCCTGTAATTCTCTCCCGAGACACCATAAGTCGTCTCGCTTCGGCAAACGTTTCGTCTAGATCAGAGTCAGCTACCGAAGTAACTGCTCTAGTAACATCCACAAACTGAGGACCCGAGACATCCATATCAAACACACCATGTACGCCAAAGGCAGCATTAAGATCAACATCTTCAGCAGTAGACACAGCAGTAGATACAGTAGCTGGCACAGCAGCAGAGGCAACAGTAGATACAACAGGCGCAGCTGATACAGCATGTGGTGCTGCCGCCTGATGTGGTTGCGGGTCTCTGAACTCGTCCCCTCCTGCAGGAACATACCCCGGATTGATGAGATATCCGAATAAGGGAGTATGCCTGGGACGCAGCTCAGGCTTGCTACGAGTGCTCGAGGTGCGGCACTGAGCAAAGATACGTTTCGTCACGCATTCAACGTATCTTATTGGGCGTCTCTGTGGTAGCGACGGAGCGACATGATTTAAAATCATCTGTAAGAAACGAGGATACATAGTGAATCGCTCGCGCGCCACAGCCCTTCGCTGACGATCGATCTCGTAGAATATTAGCTGACTAAAAGAATATCTGCGGTTGTAAGTCAGCGCTATCATGGCCGACTGCATCGTCGCGCCCATCCCATCTGTTCCTGCCTTCCTGCCGGACATGCATACAATCAACACATGCATCAGGAAGCGCCACTGATCCAGTAGAAACCCTTTCCTCCTCTGCGAGTCCCCCAGCGGACCCGAATAACCCATTCTCAAATAAGCTCCATCACGGAAAGGAGCTACGAACTCCGTTGGGTCATCTCTTGTTTCTTCACCGAACTGCAGAGCCAACCGTATGTCTTCCGAGGAAAACTGTATGTTATGACCATTTACGGTTGCTCGCATCACCGGAGGCTCAGGCCTGCAATCGTAGTACACTGTCTGCCAAAAGTCTTCAATGTTAGGCAGAGAAATAGGCAGTGTATTTGTGAGCGCGTGAAAGACCCTTGATCGCAGGAGAAACGTGATAATCTCCCTGTAGTCTTCTACGCCTCGTGCGTCTGGATCCAAAGTGATGTACTGGTTATGTGCTGGGAAGAATTGTCTTTGATCATCACCGTCGTCACCACCAGCACCTCCAACAGCAGCCATATCTGCACAAAACAAAACAAGTTAGAGAACAGTTAAGCAACTCACAAGTTCGCTATGTACCACGTGCGAAGTTGTGATTAAACCAGTACAGGCGAACTTATAGGTGAGGCGAAGTTAGGAACAACTTCGCTTCAACTGTAATTTCGTCTAAAACTGTTAAGTAAAATGGTATAGGCGAAGTTGATGATAACTTGGCCTTATCACAACATCGCCACAGGCGAACTTGAGTTCAAGGCGAAGTTACGGATAACTTCGCCACAGGCGAAATTAATCTCCTGGCGAAGTTGTGGATAACTTCGCCTAAACCTTAACTTCGCCTGAATCTGAAACGGCGACTGTTCAGATTCAAGGGATTAGATCCGATGTTTTCGGACCAATTTGATGATCCATCAGTGAAGAACAACATAGATTAATGATATTGAGACGTAAAGGACGTCCATGAACACGTAACACAAAGGTGAAAATCATGGTTTTGAAGGTTCGACGACCCGAGGTCTCGAACCGGGTAAAACTATAACGAACGAGTATGTTTGGATGATATTGACAACACATACCACGAGTATAGTAGAAGCTAGAAACACAAGATCGAAAACGAATGGTAAAACAAGATCGCCGATAATCTGGTATAGATTATATGTTCGCCGGAAATAAGAAATATATGTTACTGTTACTGTTTCAAAGTCCTTATATAGGGCTGACTTGGTTCAGGCGAAGTTACGTTTAACTTCGCCTAGGCGAAGTTAAGCACAACTTCGCCTAATTCAACAACTTCGCCCGTAATTTCAAAATCAGCCCTTTAAGTTTGAAAAATCTTGCACTTAACATTTGAAGTTTCCAAAAAGAGTTAAACAAAAAAGATCATGTCCAAGTAACCAGTTTTACAATAACACAACTACAAAAATAGAAAAACTTATAAAAATTTTAACGAATTAAGGGATCAAATTTCAGTCTAGTCAGGGACCACTATGTTTTAGAAAAGATCCCAACAGGAATCATACTAACTATGTGACTGTCACTCGGATCCGTGTTTAGCTGTATTATGACATAGAGAAACAGGTTGCAAGCATGTAAATAACTTAAATGGTTTTCATCGTTTCTGTGATACGGATTAAGGTTCAGTTAAGCTCAAAAATTTAAGTTGGCAACAAGTCAGAGATAATGATGTCTTCTATCTATTCTCAAAGCGTATTTGGCTATACCCAAGTCACCCCGAATTGACTTCGACCCATAGTGTCTGAGTTACTTGTAGATGCTCGTTGTCTGCTTCCCGTTCTCTTCTTACTCCAGACTTGAGAGAGTCTTGATTGTTTCTATATCTCATAAGTACTAAAAATATACATGTATAAGTTGTTTTTTTTTTTTTTTTTTTTTTTTTTTTTTTTTTTTAACTTAACATTCTTATTAACTTCGGAGTACTAAACTACTGCAAGTCCCGAATCTGGATCACTGCAGTGTCTTGAAATGCTTTCTTTACGGGAATCAGAACACCCACGGGCTCGTGTATGACTGGGTAGTCGCTTTTCTGCCTATCATTCGGAAAGATATGTGTGAAGACATTCAAAACTCTTAAGGAGTTTCCACGTAAATTCGAGTAGTTTAAGTTAGTATCACATACACTATTACGCACCATAAAAATTTACCATGACATACAATGACTGTTCTAAAGCCTTTTAAGCCTAATAACTTCACTAGTTAAGCACACACAATCAGTATATATATCTTTTTCCAAGGTTGGATCAATTTTCTGTTAAACACAGCAAAGAACTTCTTACGAAGTATTAGACTTGAAAAATAATTTCATTTCCCAATAAAATTTTTGATTTCAATCGCCCCGATCACATCAAAGTCTTCAGGTAAACGGCAATCCTGAAGATCCAATGGATCAACTGGACCGACCACATACAAGTATGTGTCCTTCTTACTAAGAATGACCGACTAATTTTCAGCAACTGAAAGAACACACGTCATAACTGCCCCGGTCACTTTCAGTCTTCCGGTTAATGGCTATCCTCATTCTCTAAGTCGAAACGAGGACCAAAACATATCCGAGGATATGTCCATCAAACTGAGGTAACCGACTAATTTTAAGCAATAATGACACATCATTTTTTTTTTTTTTTTTTTTTTTAAATAAACACAAAGGCATGGTTACTCGGGATTGATCATCCCGTTCAGCTCAATTAGGTTTTGAAATCTAGATTTATCAAACGCTTTTGTAAACAGATCAGCAAAATTTTCCAGTGTATCAACCTTTTCGATCTTGATCAGTTTCTTCTCAGCACAATCCCGTATGAAGTGATGACGAATGTCAATATGCTTAGTTTTACTGTGCTTCACGGGATTGTTAATTACTGAGATGGCGGCAGTGTTATCAATTAAAATAGGAGTGAGTAAGAAATTCAGACCATAGTCGCGTAATTGTTGCTGAATCCACAAAACCTGAGAGCAGCAGTTGGATGCTGCCATGTATTCAGCTTCGCATGTTGAAATTGCAACTGATGTCTGTTTCTTGCACTGCCAGGAAACTAATCTTCCTCCAAGAAACTGACAGCCTCCTGTGGTTGACTTCTGACTCTGATTGCATCCCTCATAATCAGAATCTGTATATGCCACCAGTTCAACGTCTCCTCCCTTCGGGTACCACAACCCCAGCTTCGGCTTGCCCTTGAGATACCGTAGTATCCTCTTTGCACCTTTCAAATGAGATTCTTTCGGATTTGCCTGAAAACGTGCACAAAGACAAACAGCAAACATTATATCAGGCCTAGAAGCAGTTAAATACATTAATGAACCTATTATCGCCCGATACAGAGTTGGGTCCACATCTGCGTCACCATCTGATTCAGCACCCAATTTGTGATTGACGCAGATTGGAGTATCATATGGAGAACTGTCCTCCATCTTGAATCTTTTCAGCACATCATGAACGTACTTCGTTTGATGAATGAACATCCCGTCCTTCTTCTGATCAACCTGCAATCCTAGAAAGAAAGTTAGTTCACCCATAGCACTCATCTCGAATCGTTTCTTCATGACAGCTTCAAAATCCTGACACATGGATACTCTTGATGCAGCAAAAATGATATCATCCACGTAGACTTGAACCAGTAGGAAGTCACATCCTTCTCTCTTCACAAACAACGTACTGTCAATCAATCCCCTTTCAAAACCATTTTCCAGCAAGTAGTCCGATAACGTTGAATACCAGGCACGAGGTGCCTGATGTAACCCATATAACGCCTTGCTCAACCTGTATACGTGATCAGGAAAGTCTGGGTCCGGAAAACCCGGAGGTTGCTCAACATACACAACCTCATCAACTTTCCCGTTTAGAAATGCGCTCTTCACATCCAACTGAAATACCTTCATCTTTTTAAATGCAGCAAACGCCAAAAACAATCGAATCGCTTCTAACCGGGCAACAGGAGCAAACACCTCATTGTAATCAATACCCTCTTGCTGATTAAAACCTTTAACAACCAGCCTTGCCTTATTTCTTACGATAATTCCCTTATCATCTCTCTTACACTTGAACACCCATTTTGTGCCTATAGCATGTACATTTCTAGGTTTTTCAACCAAGGTCCAAACTTCCATTTTCTCGAACTGAGCCAACTCTTCTTGCATGGCCTCGACCCACGAGCTGTCCTTTAAAGCCATTTGATAATTCTTTGGTTCAATTTGGCTTATAAAGCAGGAGTACAAACATTCATTCATTATACCCGTTTCTTTTATGCTTGTATAAACACAGGTGTGCTCATTCAAGCTACTTCTGGTTTGTACACTGGAGGACACATCACCTATAACGTTCTCCAATGGGTGATCTTTGTGAATTCTCGTGGTCGGAACAGCACCGACATGTAAATTGTCTTCCAAGTTTGAAGAGATCTCATCTATGGTTGTTTCTGGCTGAGAGTGAAAAGGATTAATAAATTCATCTTCAGTTGAGGCCGCAGGGGTATCGATCGTGTTTGATGTGGAAGGTTGAGATTTCTCAAAAATCTGATGTTGCAATATATTCTCTTCCTCATCAAGTATCATCTTCGTCACAGCTCTTTCGTCTTCTTCAGAAATTTCCAAATTAGGTACGTTAAACGACTTAAAAAGTTTAACATAGTCGAAAAGCTCAGCAGGTCCATTGCTTGGTTTTGGCGGTTGGTAACTAGTAATGTCGGTGTTACAAACCACCTCCACCTTGCAAGTCGACGTATTGAAGACCCGTCTGTTGGGAGTCCCAACAACATAACCGACTAGGATTCCCTCATCAGCTACTTCACCAAATTTCGAATTAGTCTTCAAGATCGAACAAGGAGACCCAAATGGTTCAAGACCGCACAAGTTGGGCTTCCTTCCGTGCATAAGCTCGTAACAAGTTTTTCCAAGTTTCTTAACTGTTAACACCCTATTTAGAACATAGCAGGCTGTAGCAACTGCTTCAGCCCAGAACATCACAGGAAGCTTCGAGTCTGCCAGCATAGTTCTGGCTCCTTCAATTAACGTTCGGTTCTTCCTTTCAGCCACTCCATTCTGTTGCAGAGTATACGGAGCGCTGTATTGATGTTCAATTCCCTTCTGAAGACAGAAAATTTCCATTTCAAAGTTCTTGAACTCTGTCCCATTATCACTTCTGATGAATTTAACTGATTTACTCATGACGTTCTCAACTTTTGTAATTAGATTCTTCACCATTTGAGCCGTCTCATCTTTCGTTTTCAGAAAATATACCCACGAATATCGCGAGTAGTCATCAGTGATCACCAAGCAGTAAGAGGTACCTCCTAGACTTTGTACATTCACGGGACCGAAGAGATCCATATGAAGTAGTTCTAGAGTACCGGCAATTGAGTTAATCTTCTTGGTGAGATGGGATTTCTTGTGTTGCTTTCCCTTCTTGCATGCTATACATTTGTCTTCAAAGTTAAAACTTTTTAAGGGAACGCTCGTCACAAGCCCATTCTTGACAATGAAGTTCATCTTCCGAAGATGAATATGTCCCATTCTCCTGTGCCATAATTCTGATTCTGATTCGCTTGCTTTTGTCATTAAACAAGATTCTCCGGTGGCCATTTCAGTAGACCTCATGTCCATCACATATGTATTCGTTTCACGTGGAGCTTTCATTACTATCCATTCGTCTGGTATCTGAAAACCAGGCTTCAATACTATCGCTTCATTCTTCGTGAAATGGACAGTGTAATCTTTATCACAAATCTGCGACACACTCAGCAGATTGTGTTTTAATTCCTCCACAAAATTTACATTTTCAAGTGTCATTCTCCCATTCGACACAGTTCCTCTACCGGTAATCCTACCACCGCTCTCACCAGCAAAACTAACTCTTGCTCCCTGAACAGGTTTTAAATCTTGCAACAAGTGTTTGTTGCCCGTCATGTGCCGGGAACAGCCGCTATCTACAATCCAAAGATTGTTGGCAGCCCTGTTCAACTGTTCATGCACAATAAAACAAAGAGTTAGAATCTTGGGACCCAAGACCAATTGGTCTTGGATCGATACGTCCCGTACCCTGGCTTTCTCAAGTTAGCATCAGGATAATTTCTGTAAGTCCTGTTAGGGAATCTCCCTGCAGATTGAGTGTAATGCCTTCCAAACCTTTGAGAAATGAAAGTGTTATATCTTGAGGTTTGGTTGTAAAACTGAGGTTGGTTTTTATGAAAACTTGAATTCGTTACATTTTGGCATTTTTTAAAGTTTTCATTTTTAGCAGTAACAAAATGACGCTTATACTCAGTTTTATTTGGCTTCACACCTCTGAATCTCGGCTCCAGAGGGCAATCTGCAACTAAATGCCCTAATTTGTTACATCTAAAGCAACACCGACGCTCCATTTTCTTGTCAAATGTTGGTTTGGATGTAGAGGCAGTGTTACCAGCCGTTCGTCTCACATAAGGTGGGACGTACGGATTGAGTGGAGAACTCTTTTTAGAAACTTTATTTTTATCTCCATCGGTGGGTAACCCTACCTTCTCTTTTGTCTGATCAGATTCGGACAACTTATCCGAATCCGATGAGACTGGACTCGAAACAGAAATATTCACATTAGAAATTTTCGAACTTGTTTCTCCACAGCTAACACTTGGTTTTACACTTGTAATCTTGATTGGAGTTGTCTGAGGAACTTCGAAATAAACAGATTTCTGAACACTCGGATTATAAGTATAGTTGTGGTTAAAGGGTGGTGGAACTTCATTATATCCGATTCCTCCCCTCTTTGCAGAGGTACCTGGATCACTCACGAGGTGATCAAGGATGGCCGAGGAATTCCTGAACTGCTCAAGTTTGCGGTTCAGTTCCACCACCTTCACCTGGTGGTCAGCAATCTGTTTATCTCGATCAGCAATCAATTTTGTTTTTTCCTCTAAAACTTCATAACTAAGATCAATTATTTCAATTTTCTCAGCAAGTTTAATTTTTAAGCTTTGAACGTCTTTTTCACATGCTTTTATTTTAATTTTATAACTCGTTTCTCTTGCTTTCGTAAAATGGTGATCTTCTTTAATAGTTTTAAAGTCAGCATCTAAATGGACATACTGATCAGTTATCGTTTTAAGTTGCTCAGACAAATTCTCACAACTAGTACAAATATCCTTAGTACTTACCTCGGAGCGATTATCCTTGTCATCTGCCATGAAAGCTGTTTCTTCTTCAGTAGCTTTCTCAATTCCATCAACCTTCTCACATTCTTTAACTTCAGCCTCAGCCATGTTCGCTTGCTCACCAGAACCACTTGAATGTGAGTTCCAGTTGTACTCACCTGCTTCTCTGGTTAACATGGCGTTAATCTCTCTGTTAACTCCAGAGTGTTGTGTAGGCCGACCTTGTCCTCGTTCAACCCTCTCATTTCTGCATTCCTTGGCAAAGTGCCCGTACTGTTGACAATTATAGCACCTTACCTTGGATTTGTCGAACCCGGGCCTACCACCAACAAACTTTCTCCTAGTTTTGTTCATAAACCGTTTTACACGCCTCACAATCATTGCCATTTGCCATTGCAAATCCATCTCCTCCAGATCATCAGCATCGATCTGGTCGTAATCCTCATCAAGAGCAGCAGGGTCCACAATCTTCCCCTGGATGTAGTTTTCATAGGAAGCAATAAATGATGCATAGACTGCAAACTGCTCTTCAGCAGATTTTACACTCATAGGCATCTTGGAATAATTATTGCTTGAGGCATTTGCAGAAAAACCACTTGAGGATGCTTGAGGCTTTGAAGTACTTGATCCTCCAGCAACGAAACAGACATCACCATTCGAGTTTACAGAAACATTTCCTTCATGAGAAGAGTCAGAACCTGACTCCCCTTTTGAGTAATAAGCAGCAGATTCAGGCCTCGAACTTGAGCCTGAGTTAACCTTTGCACCATACATACCAGGGTCTTGTATCTGATCTGTTGGTGTTTCTTTTCGAACCATATTAAGCTCATAAGTTCTGAGCTTGTTTACTGCCGTTTCAAGATCACAGTTTGGAAAGTCTCTGTCTTCCCTCATAAGAACGGTGTACATTTCCCACTTCGGTGGGAGAGCATCGAGAAGCTTTTCAACGATCTCTTCTTCTCGGTAAGCAATTGAATAATTGCTAAGCTCTGTCATTAGATGATAGTATCTGGTGATAATATCATCCAGTGATTCATTCTTCAAAAATTTGAAGACGGAGAACTGGGTTTTTAAGAGTTTGATCTTTGATGCACGTATACCCACATTCCCCTCGAATCTATTTTCAAGAGCATCCCAAAGCTCTCTCGCAGAAGTGTACTTTCGGAACGTATGGATAACCTCTTGAGGAAGTGCCATTGTTATCGCAGCATGGGCCTTGCTTTCGGCCTCGTACATTTTCTTTTCTTCCTCCTCCATTTTGCTGTACTTCTTAACCACATCGCGACCTTCGTATTGCGCAGTTGGAGGGATATATCCATCCTGGATGCACACCCACATTTTGGCATCCTGGTATTTGATGTATTGGATGAATCTGTCCTTCCATGCCACGAAGTCAGTTCCTTTCATCAGCCTCGGGGCCTTAGTGGCAGACCCCGCTTCTACTTCCATCTTGACCAAATCGGAGATGTTAATTGACGACATCCTTGCGAAAACCTGAAAAACCTGAAAATACAAAAAAAATATTAAAACAATTCAGTAGGCGAAGTTAAGAATAACTTCGCTTGAAAGTTAACTTCGCTGAAAAGAGAACTTCGCTGAGTTCTTAAATTCGCTAGACTTGGCGAAGTTAAAAATAACTTCGCTTAGAATGAGCGAACTTAGGAGGTAAGCGAACTTGGGTGGAAAGCGAAGTTGCGGATAACTTCGCTAAGGCGAACTTATGAGGTAAGCGAAGTTGTGGTTAACTTCGCTAAACCTTATATCTTCGCCGAAACCCTAATTCCAGTGACGGCAACTTCGCCTGAAGAATGGTAACTTCGCCCGAAGAACGGTAACTTCGCCCGATGAACAAGGAAACTGTTCAGATCTGTTTTCGTCAATCCAGCAGTTTCCGATCAATGCAATGGCTTGAAAATGACTGTCAAGCACGAGCAAAACACAATCCCAACAAAAACACGTCCCGCGAATAGGTCAAACGAGACGTTTTCTACACCCGCGTGAAATCCCGAACCTCACAATCGAGCCGATGGCTCTGATACCAATTGTAGGTTCCTGGACGGATCGTACACGGGATGTCTCTAACAACGCAGGTGCGGAATCCCTGCGTAGGTAGATACGAGTGTAGAGTATGTAGAGATCGAACACACAAGCAATAAACCAACCACGTTATATTGATAACAAACACGTGACCCGAGGTCACTGTTACAGACTATGACACGTAACTTGGTTACTGAAAACTGAAACAAAAACCCTAAACGACCAACTTGGTAAACTGTTCTGCTGAACAGTATATAAACACGACATGGCGAAGTTGTCAATAACTTCGCTGATTCAACAAGTTCGCCATAGCGAACTTGTTGACAACTTCGCGTATTACATAAATAAACATAATCAAAACATAATTGCATTACAGACTCGATTACAAATGCTAGACTATGAACTACTGACACACATGTACCAACAAAGAGGCAGTGTTACCAAAAGGTGGAGATAAACATAAAACAACTGAAAAGAAATCTCCACTAAACCCGTATGTCCCACCATATGTGAGACAAACGGGCAGTAATGCAGCCTCAACATCTAAAACAGCTATTGAAAAGAAAGTTGAACACAGGAGTTGTTTCAGATGTAATCAATTAGGACACCTAATTGCTGATTGCCCTCTGAAGCAGAGATTCAGAGGTATGAGACCTTCAAAAACTGAGAATAGAACTAATCACTATAATGGTAAAAATGAAAACTCTTCAAAGTTCAGAAATTGGACTAATTCAGGTTTTCAAAGAAATCAACCTCAGTTTTTCCCCGTTAACAACCAAATCATGAGAAATAATTCATTTAATTCTAGAAGGTTTGGATGGCCTCATAGTCAATCTCCAAGAAGGTATCCTTTTAGGACTTACAGAAATTATTCTGATACTAACTTTGGACAGCCAAAGTATGGGATGTATCGACCCAAGACCAATAGGTCTTGGGTCCCCAGATTTTAATCATCTGCTTTAATCGTGCAGGAACAGTTGAACAGGGCTGCAAACAATCTATGGGTTGTGGATAGCGGCTGTTCCCGGCACATGACGGGTAACAAGAGTTTGTTACACGAATGGAAACCTGTTCAGGGAGGAAGAGTGAGTTTCGCTGGAGAGAGTGGTGGAAGGATCACAGGAGTTGGTACGGTGACTAACGGAAAGATGACGTTAGAGAAAGTAAATTTTGTTGAAGAACTGAAGCACAATCTGCTGAGTGTTTCGCAGATTTGTGACAAAGACTACACTGTGCACTTTACCAAGAATGAAGTGATCGTGCTATATCCTGGTTTTTAGATACCAGAGGATTGGATTGTTATGAAGGCTCCAAGAGAAAAGAATACGTATATTATGGACATGGGGTCGACTGAAATGGCAACAGAAGAATCGTGCCTTCTGTCGAAAGCAACTGAGTCGGAGTCCGAATTATGGCATAGGAGAATGGGGCATATTCATCTTCGGAAAATGAACTACATTGTCAAGAATGGGCTTGTGCTGGGTGTTCCCTTGAAGAATTTCAACTTTGAAGACCAATGCTTATCGTGCAAAAAGGGAAAGCAACACAAGAAATCCCATCACACCAAGAAGGTTAATTCAATAGTCAGTACTCTAGACTTACTTCACATGGATCTCTTTGGTCCCGTGAATGCAAAAAGCCCAGGTGGAACATCTTACTGCTTGGTGATCACTGATGATTTCTCTCGATACTCTTGGGTATATTTCCTGAAGTCAAAGGATGAAACTGTTCAGATGGTAATAAATTTGATTACCAAGGTTGAGAATATTATGGGAAAAAGAGTTAAATACATCAGGAGTGACAATGAGACTGAATTCAAGAACTATCAAATGGAGCTCTTCTGCTTACAGAAAGGAATAGAACACCAGTACAGCGCTCCGTATACTCCGCAACAAAATGGAGTGGCTGAGAGGAAGAACAGAACGTTAATTGAAGGAGCCAGAACCATGCTGGCTGATTCGAAACTTCCTGTGGTGTTCTGGGCTGAAGCTGTTGCAACAGCCTGTTATATCCTTAATCGAGTGTTAATCGTTAAAAGAATAAATAAAACATGTTATGAACTTATGCATGGGAGAAAGCCCAACTTGAGTGGTCTTGAACCATTCGGGTCCCCGTGTTCGATATTAAAGACAAATTCTAAATTTGGTGAAGTAGCCGACGAAGGAATTTTAGTCGGATATGTTGTTGGGACTCCCAAACGACGAGTCTTTAATACATCGACCAGCAAGGTTGAGGTGGTGTGTAACACTGATATCACAAGTTACAAATCACCAAAACCAAGCACGGGACCCGCTGGGGTTTTCGACTATGATAGACTTTTCAAATCTTTTAACATACCTTACTTGGATTGTGCAGAAGTAGATGAAAGAATTGCTTCGAAGATGATTTATGATGAGGAAGACAATTATGTGCAACGACCGAAGTATGATGAATGTCAGCCTTCCTCGTCAAATGCTGTCGACACCCCTGCTGCCTCTACAGAAGAGGAATTCTTCAATCCGTTTCACTCTCAACAACAATCACCCACTGATGAGCTATCTTCGAATCTGGAAGACAATCTGCAAGTCAGTGCGGTTCCGACTACGAGAGTTCACAAAAATCACCCATTGGAGAATGTGATAGGTGATCTGTCCGACGGTGTACAAACAAGACAAAGCTTGAATGAGCACACCTGTGTTTATACAAGCATTAAAGATTCAGGCATAATCAACGAATACTTGTACACCTGCTTCATCAGCCAGATTGAACCAAAGAACTATCAAATGGCTCTCAAGGACAACTCGTGGGTCGAAGCCATGCAAGAAGAATTAGCCCAGTTTAAGAAGATGGAGGTATGGAACTTGGTTGCAAAACCAAAGAATGTGCATGCGATTGGCACAAAATGGGTTTTCAAATGCAAGAGAGATGAGAAAGGGATTATTATCAGGAACAAGGCGAGGCTGGTTGTAAAATGTTTTAATCAGCAAGAGGGGATCGATTACAATGAGGTGTTTGCTCCTGTGGCAAGATTGGAAGCCATTCGATTGTTTTTGGCATTTGCTGCACATAAGGAGATGAAGGTATTTCAGTTAGACGTGAGGAGTGTGTTCCTTAACGGTAAAGTCGATGAGGTTGTGTACGTTGAGCAACCTCCGGGTTTTCCTGACCCAGACTTTCCTGATCACGTATACAAGCTAAGTAAAGCACTGTATGGACTACATCAGGCCCCTCATTCCTGGTACTCAACACTATCCGACTACTTGCTTAAGAATGAGTTTGAAAGAGGAAAGATTGATAGCACATTGTTCTTCAAGAGAAAAGGGAGCGACTTTCTACTGGTGCAAGTCTACGTGGACGACATCATCTTTGCTGCATCAAAAGTCGCCATGTGTCAGGAGTTTGAGGCCGTCATGAAAAAGAGATTTGAAATGAGTGCTATGAGTGAACTAACTTTCTTTTTAGGATTGCAGGTTGATCAGAAGAAAGATGGGATGTTCATTCATCAGACTAAGTATGTCCATGATGTTCTCAAACGCTTCAAGATGGAGGACAGCACTCCATTTGATACTCCAGTCTGCGTCAACCATAAATTGGGTGCTGATTCAGACAACGATGCAGACGTGGACCCAACCCAATATCGGGCAATAATAGGTTCTTTAATGTACTTAACTGCTTCTAGGCCTGATATTATGTTTGCAGTTTGTCTTTGTGCACGCTTTCAGGCAAACCCAAAGGAATCTCACTTGAAGGGTGCGAAGAGAATATTGCGCTATCTCAAAGGCTAACCTAAGCTGGGGTTGTGGTACACGAGAGGAGGAGACTTGGAGTTGGTCGCCTACACAGATTCTGATTATGGAGGGTTTAATTAGAGTCGGAAGTCAACTACAAGTGGATGTCAGTTTCTTGGTGGCAGATTAGTGTCATGGCAATGCAAGAAGCAGACCTCAGTCGCCATTTCAACCTGTGAAGCAGAATACATGGCAACATCTAACTGCTGCTCCCAGGTTCTTTGGATTCAACAACAGTTGCGCGATTATGGTTTGAATTTCACTCATACTCCTATTTGCATTGATAATACTGCTGCTATCTCAGTAACTAACAATCCCGTAAAGCATAGCAAAACTAAACATATTGACATCCGTCATCATTTTATACGGGATTGTGCTGAGAAGAAACTGATTGTGCTCGAAAAGGTTGATACGTTAGATAATTTCGCTGACTTGTTCACTAAAGCATTTGACAAAAATCGTTTTCAAAACCTTGTTGAGCTGAATGGGATGATCAATCCCGAGTAACCGTGTTTTGTGACTTGTTAAAAAAAAAAAAAAAAAAACGTCACTATCGCTTAGAATTATGTCGGTTGCCTCAGTTTGAAGGACATATCTTCGGATATGTTTGGTCCTCATTTCTACTTGTTGAATATGAGGATAGCCATTAACTAGATGACTGAAAGTGACCGGGGCAGTTTATGATGTGTTTTTATTCTTTCGCTGAAAATTAGTCGATCATACTTAGTTAGAAGGACACATACTTGTATGTGGTCGGTCCAGCTGATCCATTGGATCTTCAGGATAGCCGTTTACCTGAAAACTTCAATTTGATCGGGCGATTGAAGTTAAAATTTTCTCTACGGGAGATGAAATTATTTTTCAAGTCTACTACTTTGTAAGAAGTTCCTTTACTATGTTTAACAGAAAATTGATCCAACCTTGGAAAGTGATAGATATACTGATTCTGTGTGCTTAACTAGTGAAGTTATAAGGCCTAAAAGACTTTAGAACAGTCATTGTATGTCATGGTAGCTTTTTATGGTGCGTAAAAGTATAACTGATACTAACTAAATCTACTCGATTTTACGTGGAAACTCCTTAACAGTTGTGCATGTCTCCATATATATCTTTCCGAATGATAGGCAGAAAAGCGATTACCCAGTCATACACGAGCCCGTGAGTGTTCTGATTCCCGTGAAGATAGCGTGTCAAGAAACTGCAGTGATCCAGATTCGGGACTTGCAGTTATTTACTACTCTGAAGTTTGTGTAAATTCTTAAAAAAAAAAAAAAAATTGTGAGTTATTGAAACATTCTAGAGTTCATAAATTAATACTTCTCAATCAAGATGCAAAATACAGAACGGGAAGAAAAGTCTGAAGATCAAAGAGTACTTACTATTTAATCAGACACTACGGGTCGAGGTCAACTCGGGGTGACTTGGGGAAAGCCAAATACGCTTTGAGAATAGATAGGAGGTATCATAATCTCTGAGTTGTTGCCCACTTAAGTTTTGAGCTTAATTGAACCTAACCCGTATCACAGAAACGATGAAAACCATTCTAAGTCATTTACCTGCTTACAACCTGTTTCTTTATGTCATAATACAGCTGAACACGGATCTGTGTGACAGTCACGTAATTAGTATGATTCCTGTTCGGATATCTTCTAAAACATGGTAGTCCCTGTCGAGACTGAAATTTGATCCCGCGTACTTTAATTTTTAAAAATTTTCCTACTTATGTAGTTGTATGATTTTATATTTGGTTACTTGGTCTTGATCGGAGCATTTAACACTTTAAAGGTTGTTTTAAAACTTAATTGCAAATTGTTCAAATTATAGGGTTTGTTTTGAAAATTTTAATACAGGCGAAGTTATCCATAACTTCGCCTGTATAACTATGACCCTATATAAAGGAAATCAATGGTCAAACTTTATCATTTTCTCAAACTCAGCGAACTTACTCACTATCAACCCTAAGCGAACTTATCGATCGATTCACTGTGTTAATCTTTCTCTGTTCTAATTCGATTAAAGTTGTGTAGGTTTATAGTATCGTATAATCAATGTTATTGAGGTTAATCATCGGTCGTTTCGACTTGATTCTCGACCTCGTGTTTCGAAACCTTAAACACCCGATTTCAAACTTGTTATTACGTGGTCGTAATCTACTTGAACGTCTAAAACTTCATACAATCATGTGTAACGGAGTCCTCAATCTTCAAATACATCATCTACAAGTCCAATTGAAACCTTAACTGTTGCCGATTCGTAATCGGCGAAGTTACAGTTTAGGCGAAGTTATCCGTAACTTCGCCTGATAATTAATTTTGAAACAGTTTATGAGGCGATGTTGTGGTTAGGCGAAGTTATCATTAACTTCGCCTGGACCTTTTTACTTAACAGTTAACAGACGAAGTTCAAGTTGAGGCGAAGTTGTTCCCAACTTCGCCCCACCTCTAACTTCGCCTATACAGAATAAATCACAACTTCGCTCATGGTAACAGGCGAACTTGTGATTTGCTTTGACGTTTATCTAACTTAGTCTGTTTGATGCAGATATGGCTGCTGTAGGTGGTGCAGGCGGTGATGACGGTGGTGATAACCAAAGACAGTTCTTCCCGGGTCATAACATGTACATAACATTACACCCGGAGGCGAGCAGAGTTGATGATTTCCGCGAAATCATCACATTCTTACTACGCTCGCGTATATTCCACTTTTTTTTCGACAACACTGCCAATATCCTTGCCAAACATTGAGGATTTTTGGCATACTGTGGAATATGACTGTAGGGTCGAGCCCCCGGTGATGCGAGCAACAGTCAACAATCACATTGTTCAGTTATCATCTGAACAGATCCGGGCGGCTTTACGATTTGGAGATGAGACGAGGGATGACCCGACAGATTTTGTGGCTCCTTTCCGTGATGGAGCGTTTCTGAGGATGGGATACTATGGTCCCTTGGGGGATACGCAGAGACCTAAGGGGTTTTTACTAGACCGGTGGCGCTTTCTCATGCATGTCATGATAGTATGCATGTCAGGGAGAAAGGCGGGCACTGATGGCATGGGCGCGACCATGCAGTCGGCGATGACTGCTCTGACTTATAATAAGCGTTACAGCTTTAGTCAGATGGTCTTCTACGAGATTGATCGACAAAGAAGAGCGGTGGCGCGTGAGAGATTTATCATGTATCCAAGATTCCTCCAAATGATCTTGAATCATGTTGCTCCAACGCTACCTCAGCGCCGCCCGATCAGATACGTTGAAAGTGTGAGCAAAAGGATCTTCGCCCAATGCAGATCCTCTAGTGCGATGAGCAAACCTGAGCTCCGTCCTCGGCATACTCCACAATTTGGGTACTTGATCAACCCGGAGTATGTGCCTGCTCGTGGGGACGAGTTTCGGGACCCGGCACCACAACAGGCAGGAGCACCTCAAGCTATACCTGCTGCTCCTGTTGTGTCACCGGAGGAGAACGTAGACCTTGATGCAGAGTTTGGCGGTCAAGGATTCTTTGATATGGATCGGATGGATCCAGAGGAAAATGTACAAGTCTTGATTGCACAAGTTTCGAGTGTGAATGTGACTAGGACAGCTACAACGGTGGCTGACTCTGATTCTGAAGATGAGTTGGCCGAAGCGAGACGAATTTTGGTAACTCAAGAACGAACTCATGGGAAAAGAAAGAGAACTGATGATGACAGCGAGTCAGACTATGAAGAAGAGGTACATCAGTTGATTCGGAGATCAAGAAGGGAACGGGCAGGTGCAGGATCGGGAGCTGGTGAGAGCTCGAGGGTGGTACGTTTCACCCCACCCGCACTGTCCGGTATGACTATCGTTCCTTCATCATTACAGGTTACAAGGCCAAGCGCCACGGATGTTCCCGTGGTGGCTACCTCATCTGCCTTTGGCCTCCCACCAACTACATTCCAACTATCGGCTCCGGAGATTGTATCGTTCCCACCTCCAACTCTTACTCCAACGGAGGTCGTGGCACGATTTATTGAGTCGACGGTTGTGGCCACTGCAGGGTTATCGGTGACGATACCACCTGCGGTTACGTCTATGTCTACTTCTGAGGTCGCGGTTACATCGGAAATCCCTCCTCAGTATACTCAAGATATATCACATCTGACGTTTGATTTCGATGAAACCTTATCAGACTCTGAACGAATAGCAGCACTTGAACGGGTCGTGGCAGAACAATCAAGGGTGAATCTTATCCAGACCCAGGCTATTCAGCGCCTAATTGCAGAGAATCAGTTGCAGTCGTCCCTGCTGGTAGAAATGGCAAAATCATAGATGCTTTGAAGGAGTTCTTGGCATCTCAGGGGGAGACGAGCTGTAAAGGCGATGAGTTGAGGACGAAGAAGCGCAATGATAGAGACGATGATCCCAATGCATCAAAAGGTGCAGGTGGAGAGTTGCCAAGAACTGAACAAGCTCTTGGGACTTCCACAACTCAGGGGGAGTCAACAAGTGCAGCTGGTGGTGATGATGTGGTGGTAGTGGACGTTGAGGAGATGGATGATGAGTATATAGGTGATGATGATGTATTACCGGTTGAAGAAATAGAGAAGATTGGAGAAGAGATTGTTATTGATAATGATATTGAAGAGGGAGAGATTGTAGAAGAGAATGTAGAGCATGAGATACCAGAAGTTGATAAGCCAGATATGGGTAAAGAGATTGGAAATGATGAGACGGAATGGGAAGAGCAGCCTAGATGGAAAGAAGGCTATGCTCAATGGTTCTTAAAAACGAAGAAACCGGCGGTCCCTACAATGTTCAAGAAGAGTTACAACATTAGAGGCTATGCTGAAGCGAGAAAGGGGATTATATGCTGGATATATGATGAGCAGTTGAGGCTCTTTGTGATTAAGAGATATGATGGTGTTCAGTACTTCAAAAGGCTGCTGAGATCGTTGAATACATTGCCTGAGTGTGAAGTGAAAGACTTAGCCAGATTGGGATTGATAAACAGAAGCGATGATAATATGGCTAGAGTCATCTGGAAGATAGTATGGAAGGAGAGTATAAAGGAAAAGAAGTTCGAGCTGTTGAAACCACAAAAGGGAAAACTTATCGAAGACAAAGATAGAGGATTGAGAGCAGATGGCAAGCCTTGGATGATTATGAAGTATAAGCCGATCCGGTGTTCGAAAGAAGTGCCGATGAAACAAATGCCCAAGGATGTGCTCAAAGACCTGAAGTGGTGGTATGTAGATTGTGAGACAGCTGAAGCAGTAATGGAAGACGAAGATGAACAAGAGCTGCTGAGAGTCTATGATCCGATGCATCTAGTGAACTTGTCGCAAGCTGATCTGCAGGTGCTGAATGAGAAGAAGATATTTTATATTCCTGCTTAGAAAGACGAAGCGAAGAAATATCAAAGAATTGTATCAGTTTGTGTACGTGAAGGAGTTCATGCTTAAAGATGAAGATACAAGATTGTTGAAGATTACAAGACACGTGTTTGAAGATAAAGATATGAAGCTACTGCTAAGGGGGAGTCTGTTGGTACATGATGTCAGTAGTTCAGTGTCAAGTGTCTGTAATCGAGTTTGTTAGATTTGTGTTTTTGTATGTAAGCGAAGTTAGCTCACAAGTTCGCTGATACAGGCGAACTTGTGAACTAAGCGAAGTTAGGGACAACTTCGCCTGAACATGCCAGGCGAAGTTGTCGCCTTTATAATCAGCTAGGTTACGGCAGTATTAAAAAACAAGTTTAGTTTACGTGTTTACGAGTTCTGTAATCAGTGATCATTGTATCACGTGTTTCCGGTTGCAATACAACGTGTTTGTGTTTATTGTAACGTGTGTTCGATCGTATCGTCTTCTACGCTCGTAACGTCTTACATAGGGATTCCGCACCTACGTAGAACGCGATATCTCGTGTAGATCCGGCTGGGAACCTACACGTATCGTTGCATGTCGTTTGGGTTATGTAATTCTCCGACTACCTTTCAGTGTTGTATGGTAGCAATTTTTCAAGATATGATAGAAATGTCAATGGAGGCTTTTTATGGATGATTTTTCGGTGTATGGTAATTCTTTCGATCATTGTTTGGGTAACCTTGAAAGGATGTTGAAGAGCTGCATCGAAACGAAGTTGATGTTGAATTGGGAAAAGTGTCACTTTATGGTGACGGAAGGGATAGTGTTGGGCATAAAATTTCGAGAGATTGTATAGAGGTGGATCAGACGAAGATTGACACGATTAGTAGGCTTCCCCCACCGACAAATGTTAAGGCTATAAGAAGTTTTCTCGGTCATGCGGGTCTATACAGGCGGTTTATTAAAGACTTTTCAAAGATTACCCGCTCGATGACCCGATTATTAGAGAAAGATGTCCCTTTTGTGTTTGATGAGGAATGTTTGAAGGCGTTCAAGTTTCTGAAAGATCAACTCGTAGGTGCTCCTATTCTCGTGTCACCGGATTGGAATATACCGTTTGAGCTCATGTGTGATGCGAGCGATTATGCGGTTGGAGCAGTTTTGGGGCAAAGGCGTGAGAAACATTTTCATCCTATTTATTATGCAAGCAAGACGTTGAATGATGCCCAAGAAAACTACACCACCACCGAAAAGGAACTTTTAGCCGTTGTGTTTGCATTTGACAAGTTCCGGTCTTATCTCGTACTTTCTAAGACCACTGTTTTTACCGATCATGCAGCTTTGCGTTTTCTCTTTCACAAGAAAGACGCGAAGCCCCGTCTCATACGGTGGATTCTTTTACTTTCCGAGTTTGATATAGAGATCAAAGATAAGAAGGGGCGGAGAATGTTGCGGCGGACCATCTTTCCCGTTTAGAAGATCCGAAGAGAGAAGAGATTCGTGAGGAAGAGATTGGTGATAGATTCCCGCATGAGTCAATTGATTTTGTTACGGCCGAAAAGCAAGGTTTGCCATGGTTCACCGATTTTGCAAATTATTTATCTACGGGCCTTGTGTTGAAAGGGATGACTACTCAACAAAAGAAGAAGTTTTTTCGGGATGTTACTCGGTATGATTGGGACGATCCGTTTCTGTTCAAGATTGGTGGTGACCGGATTCTTAGAAGATGTGTGTTGAAAGAAGAAGGGTTGAATATTCTAAAGCATGTCCATGAAGGTTTAACGGGAGGTCATCATGGTGTGCATGCCACGGCTCAGAAGGTATTTGATAATAGTTTCTATTGGCCATCGGTTGTAAAAGATGCGGTGGAATTTGTTAAGACTTGTGATGCTTGTCAACGCACTGGAAATATTTCATCGAAAAGCGAGATGCCTCAAAACCCCATACAAACTCTTGAAATTTTTGATGTTTGGGGCATCGATTTTATGGGACCGTTTCCCGTTTCCGGTGGTTACAAGTACATTTTAGTTGCGATAGATTATGTTTCAAAGTGGGTTGAAGCCCAAGCATTGGCCACGAATGATGCTAATTGTTGTGAAGTTCTTAAAGAAGTTGTTTACTCGTTTCGAAACTCCACAGGCGATTATTAGTGATCGAGGTACTCATTTTTGTAATTCCGTCATGGAGAAGGCATTAGCTCGTTATGGAGTTACTCATCGCACCTCTACCGCTTACCATCCTCAAACGAATGGTCAAGTCGAGAATGCTAATAGAGGGGTGAAGAGAATTTTAAAGAAGACAGTGGGGATAAGTCAGAAAGATTGGTCAGAGAAGTTGGATGACGCGCTATGGGCATTCAGAACCGCGTACAAGACACCGTTGGGTACTACACCGTTTATGTTAGTTTACGGTAAAGCATGTCATCTTCCCGTTGAGTTGGAGCATCGAGCATTTTGGGCGTTGAAGACAGTAAATGTTGGTCTTACTGAGGCCGCAAGGAAGAGGTATTTTCAAATTCATGAGTTAGAGGAACGTCGTGATGCGGCGTATTCTCGATCGTTGGATATCAAGGAAAAAACGAAAGTGTTGCACGATCAACGTTTAAAGGGAGGTAAAGACTTCAAAAGAGGTGATAAAGTATTGTTATTTAATCTCGTTTGAAGTTATTTGCAGGTAAGCTGAGATCCAAGTTGACGGGACCTTATTTGGTGAAGGAAGTATTCCCGTATGGAGCGGTGGAGTTAGAGAATCCGGACAATGGAACTTCGTGGAAAGTAAACAGCCATCGTCTAAAGCATTATCTTGGAGGGCCGGAGGATTCAACCGAGGTGGAGGAAACTCCCCTCGATCCATCAAACTAAATCATCGAAACGGGTTCTTGAGTGAAAACTCAAGTGTAGAATTTGTATAATTTCTTTAGTTTATTTTCGTTTCTTTGAGTCACTAACTTTAGTTTTTTTAGTTCTGTTGCGTCATCGAGTCGTTTCAAGGAATCATCACCAACATAACGAGAGGTTTTTCAAGGATTCCAGGTAAGTTTTGCACGTAAAAATAACATAAAATGGGCATAACAAAGGGTTGGTAATTTTCTAAAAAATTTTCTAAGGCAAAAAGGCTCTAAAAAACGCGTAACTTTCTCTTAAAAGTGCCCGTCGCGCACGCAACGGGCCTTTCCTTTACCCTCCGCGCGACGCGGAGTCAAACAGCCCAACAGCCAGACACGCTGCGCTACGCGGCTGCCCAGCCCACACCGGTCGCGCGACACGGCCGGCCCACAGCCCACATATCCGATTTTTTTTTTATTTTTACACCATCCTATATCAATTTTTCATCACTTTTCAAAAACCCCCCTTTCACCCTTAGAACCCTAACCCGCGATTTCATCATCTTCTCCATCATATTTCACCAAATTTTCACCATTAATCTTCAAATTAAAGCTCCAAATCACTTTCCTATTACCCTAATATCATCACTTACCATCAATTTTTACCAAAACTTCATTCATCCTCTCACTTGCACACACTTTAATTCTTAATTTTTTTGCAAGTTCATCCAGGTTTTCACTATCCAAGGTTCATTTCTTGTAATTTTTTGTAATCTTTTTGTATTCTAAATGTTAGTTTTGTTAACTTTGTTGTTAGGTTTTATTCAAGTAAGTTGTTTAGGTTCGTTTTTTGGTGCGGTTTGGTTTGTTTGGTAGTTTATTTGAGTTGTTGGGTGCGGTTGGTTGGGTGGGAATATGTTGAAATTTTGTTTTTCGCGGTTGCGGTTGGGTCGGTTTGGGATTATACCGAGTGTATATAGCGTTGGAGTTTGGTTTAAGATGTTGAACTATTGATGTTTTAGTAGTTAAAAACGAGCCGAAAAACACTTTTTATGCAATATATATTTTACCAAAGTGAGGTTTTTCGCTTGTTTTCGACTCATTTTTCGGGTTGTTGTTTAATTGGGACAATTAAAGTGCCGGGAGGAGGTGATGTTTGTCTAGTCGGTATGAATGTTTTTGAGTTTACAAACTAGTAAAAGTCTTTAAAAAGTTGGTTTTCCGTTAGCTTTTAAGTAAAAATATAAACCACTCACACGTACTCAATTTTCATTTAAATGAGTCGGTTTTTTTAGCTACTAAAAACTCAAGTACAAAAACGAAAACAAAACTAAAATTAGTTGAAACACTTGTGTCCCATCCCCACACTTAAATTTTGCATTGTCCTCAATGCGGGCACGGGAAACACGACTCGAAAAAATAAAACAAAAGCTAAAACAAAAAAACAAAAACCTAAAAATAAAAATAAAAGACATAAAACTAAAAACATAAAAACAAAGTACAATGGAAAAGACTTAGCTGATTATATGCGAGACTGTCAATGTGCCAGTCTATTTCCATGGGTGCTCTCCTCACCGACCGCTCAACATGAATTGGTAACTCATTCTCTCTCTCTGAACGGACACGGCCACTCCTCTCGACAAACCTAAGTAACATCAAACATAACATCTAAAAAATAAAGGTTACTTATAAGTTTCAAACATCCACCAACTTTCAACCCGCCAACCCAACCAAAAAGTCTAAAATAATATCAGTACAGACCAAAGAAAAACAAAAATATTATAAGATATCGATAATAAACTCCCATGCCAACTCGTCCTCCTCTTCCTCCGACTCCTGCTCAAAATAGTGGAATGGCTCTACATCATTAAATTCCAGATGAGCGGACCGTAAACTGGCACTATAACCATACCCCGAACCACCCGGGGCACTAGACCCGCAACATCCGACTGTTGAAGAGACGCAGGCAAATCAATCCTCAAACTAGTCATCAAATACCTCATATGCTCATCTTGCCTTCTCTGATTCGCCTCTATCATCTGTTGCTGATCTCGCATATGAGCATCATGCCTTCTCTGCAACTCCTCACGCTGCTCAGTCACATACCCCCTAAGCTGATCAAAATCGGACTCCATCCGGTCAAATAATGAGTCCATAGTAATAGTCTCGGGGCGAGACTCTCTGACCGGGAACTGAACACCCTGTCTCTCAAATCTGTGAAGCAGTCTCTAATGACGTGTCGGTAAACCGGCTCTCAAAGCCGCAGCAGCCTCGATGGTTGGCGGTGGATGAATCTGTGGGCCCATCTTAACATCCTCCCACGCTAAAGGGTCAATCCCCTTCAAAATACCCGCTTTTCTCAAATCCTTAATTCCCAAAAACTCTCTTCCGGGTCCCAATCCCATATACTTCAGTTAAAACCTATTATTGAGCACACCCAAATTTTTAGCAATAAGTGTAATGTATGGGCCCGTGTCAAGCTTTGACCTATTTTTGGTTCCACCACGTCTCGTCCGATGAAACGAACATGCTAAAAGACTTGCGTAATTAATCGGAACCTGATCCACCATCGCCAACAAGCAAAAGATATCCAACCAGTTTACTTTGTTATCGCCTAAACCGCGACCGATCAACGTATTCACCAAAACCCGGTGAATAAACCGAAGCACCGGATCCCTAATATCGGAGCTCACCAACGACCCTGAAAACGGACAAATTTCAATCTTGTCCCAAAACGCAGCCAACTCGTCCTGACCAAAACTCACCTCCTGTTTACTTGTGAACGCCCCTCGAATACTTGTCAGAAAACCCGACTCTTTAATCTCATCCTCTGTATAAAACCCGCTCACTAACGCAAACTCCGCCGTAGTCTGTTTAAATGTGTATATATATCGAAAGAGGCGGGAAAACGCAAACAAGGTCCGACACCGCGACCGCAAGGCGAGCCGGACCCGGTTATTTTTATGGAGTCGGGTACTCGGGAGATTGTATACCAACCCGGGGTGATTGTGGCAAATAGAAGAGCTCCAACCCTTATGAGTTCATTGCTTAATTTCGGGGAGGATTCACAAGAATATGGCCGAGTGTGTAAGTTAATCAATTCAGAACTTCTCACTTTTAAGACGATTGATTAGGATTTGTTGAGTACGATTGGTCAAAGAGAGAGAGTTGAGAAGTTATCGGGCCCGAAATTTATGGCCATGCTATGTTTAAACGAACCGCAATATCACGAGCTGACGTTAGAATTTTTGAGCACTTTTCAATATAAAGATGGCAATTTTGCTCAGTCAGATGCGGTGTCGTTTGTTTTGGGAAGAAAGTTGTATGATATGACTATGGCGGAGTTTGCGTTAGTGAGCGGGTTTTATACAGAGGATGAGATTAAAGAGTCGGGTTTTCTGACAAGTATTCGAGGGGCGTTCACAAGTAAACAGGAGGTGAGTTTTGGTCAGGACGAGTTGGCTGCGTTTTGGGACAAGATTGCGATTTGTCCGTTTTCAGGGTCGTTGGTGAGCTCCGATATTAGGGATCCGGTGCTTCGGTTTATTCACCGGGTTTTGGTGAATACGTTGATCGGTCGCGGTTCAGGCGATAACAAAGTAAACTGGTTGGATATCTTTTGCTTGTTGGCGATGGTGGATCAAGTTCCGATTAATTACGCAAGTCTTTTAGCATGTTTGTTCCATCGGATGAGACGTGGTGGAACCAAAAATAGGTCAAAGCTTGATATGGGCCCATACATTACACTTATTGCTAAAAATTTGGGTGTGCTCAATAGGTTTAAACCGAAGTATATGAGATTGGGACCCGGAAGAGAGTTTTTGGGAGTTAAGGATTTGAGAAAAGCGGGTATTTTGAAGGGGACTGACCCTTTAGAGTGGGAGGATGTTAAGATGGGCCCACAGATTTATCCACCGCCGACCACCGACGCTACTGCGGCTATGAGAGCCGGTTTACCGACACGTCACTAGAGGCCGCTTCACAGATCCGAGAGACCGGGTGTTCAGTTCTCGGTCAGAGAGTCTCGCCCCGAGACTATTACTATGGACTCATTATTTGACCGGATGGAGTCCGGTTTTGATCAGCTTAGGGGGTATGTGACTGAGCAGCGTGAGGAGTTGCAGAGAAGGCATGATGCTCATATGCGAGATCAGCAACAGATGATAGAGGCGAATCAGAGAAGGCAAGATGAGCATATGAGGTATTTGATGACTAGTTTGAGGATTGATTTGCCTGCGTCTCTTCGTTTGCCGGATGTTGCAGGTCCGAGCAGGTCTAGTGCCCCGGGTGGTTCGGGGTATGGTTATAGAGCACCAGTTTATGGTCCGGGTCATCCGGAATTTAATGATGCAGAGCCATTCCACTATTTTGAGAATGAGTCGGGGGAAGATCTTGAGTTGACGAGAGGAGGACGAGGATTGATGTTGAGTTGACGAGCTGGCATGGGAGTTTATTATCTTTTATGATGTTTTATTTTTATTTTTTATGATGTTTTTATTTTTCTTTGGTCAGTACTGATATTATTTTAGACTTTTTGGTTGGGTTGGCGGGTTGAAAGTTGGTGGATGTTTGAAACTTATAAGTAACCTTTATTTTTTAGATGTTATGTTTGATGTTACTTAGGTTTGTCGAGAGGAGTGGTCGTGTCCGTTCAGAGAGAGAGAATGAGTTACCAATTCATGTTGAGCGGTCGGTGAGGAGAGCACCCATGGAAATAGACTGGCACATTGACAGTCTCGCATATAACCAGCTAAGTCTTTTCCATTGTACTTTGTTTTTATGTTTTTATTTTTATGTCTTTGTTTTTATTTTTAGGTTTTTGTTTTTTTGTTTTAGCTTTTGTTTTATTTTTTCGAGTCGTGTTTCCCGTGCCCGCATTGAGGACAATGCAAAATTTAAGTGTGGGGATGGGACACAAGTGTTTCAACTAATTTTAGTTTTGTTTTCGTTTTTGTACTTGAGTTTTTAGTAGCTAAAAAAAATTTAAAAAAATTTGAATAAATGTTTTAAAAATGTCCCTTGAGTCTAGTTTTTGTTGCGTGAAAGTGGGAGATGATGATATTTGTCGGAAATTGGTTTTTCAAACTACTAATAATATGAGATAAATAAAAGAAAGCGCACTTAACTTGGGATGTGTCAGTAGGCTCGGCCTTGAAAATGAAATGGCAAATTTGATAAAATTGTTAAAACGAAAATCTTTTGTGGGTAAAGCGTTTTGTCCGCGGATGATAAGTAATGAAAGGTCGGGCTATACACAAGCCTCAATTTTTGGTATGAAAAGTGGAAATATTATAAGTTTAAAAAATCTGAATACGTTATCATATGATGCTTAGGTAGGTTTAACGTTAGAGTATGCCGTGTAGCCTGTGATATAAATCTTAAACTGCTAGTTTTGTGTTTTACACCTCATGTATGGTTTTATAACCTTAAATCTTGTATTGATTTGATGCTTCGGGACCGGAGAACATGCGTCTGTATGCAATTTATTCATTTGGGTATTCACAATTCCTAAGTGGGGTTGTGAATATTTAAAATAAAGCAAAAAAGAGCAAACCCTTATAAGTCTATAAACCATGATCACAAATGTACAAAAGTACAAATACACTACAGACTTGATCATCCACGCTGTTAGCCATGTGGGGTCCCCTGGCTCGCGTCTCATTACCATTAAGAAACGGACCACAAGGGACACGCTACATGTAAGCCCTACAGATGAAATTTTGCATGCTCACCTATGGTGATGGGTTCGGGGTATTGCTTGATAACGAGGGTATGTCATGTTGTGAGGAACACTAGCAATTAATTAATTGAACCTTAATCGTATCTAATGGTTGTTTGACTTTGATGCTTAAGCTTAGGTGGATAAACAATACCCTTGATTGTCTTAACTATTCATGAAAAAAATAAAGCAACAAAAGTTTTAATTCTGCTAATTTTGAGGTTTAAGTCAATTTGGGGTGGTCTGGTCCTGTAAAAGCTGAAAATAAGCGAGTCTTAATTGTGTAAACCACTGAGTAATATTATTGTCGGATCTTATTTGTCCCGGTAAAGATTAAGGCATGGGTTTAAGTGGACAACAATACCGGTGATCGCGGTTTTTGCGTTTTTCTGAGCTTTAAAAATTAACCTATTGTAAAACTGTAATATTCCGATTCTGATCCAACTGCATCAAACTTTTTCAGGAACGACAAAAAGAATAAGTGTAGGGATATTTGATATAATGCTAAATGTTTTTGTTTCCCGTGTATATTTTATTTAATATTTTAATAGTTTGTGTTCGTTTTTAGTCGAGATTTGTATACTACTAACACCTTTATGTTTTGTAGGTTCCGGGAGTTGATCGTGATTAAAAAGGGCGAAAAACGAGTTAAAAAGAGCCGAAACGGAGATCCGGAACGCGTCAGGAAGGGTCAGAATAGAGAACCGGTCAGACCGGGCCGGTCTGACCGGCCCCTTATGGAGACACGCCGCTCTGCGCGGTCAGACTCCCGTCCCTGGTCGCGCGGCGCCTATGGAGTCTGCTGATGGATTTTAATTCGTTTTTGCTTCAAGTTGGGCATTGTTTTGGGTATTTAAACATCTTTAACTTAAACCTGAATATACCCTGCTGCCACCAGACGAATTTGGAGTTTTAGAGAGCATACTACTTTCGAGTCTTGTGGTGATTTTAAAGGCAAGAGAACAGCCGGTGAAAAGCTTTACGTTCAAGATCGAAGACTACAGGTTTTATCGCCTTTAATATTTCGTTTCTCATTATTTCACCATGTTTCAGTTTTAATTGTTTCGTTAGATTTATATTATATGATGCTAGGCTAAACCTCATAAACTACCTAGGTCGTGATGAACCTTTGTTCGGTTTGATTTTGTTTGGGATTTCTTTTCGTTATGGATTTTATGTTTTAAGTAAACTATTAAGTTTGAATTAATTGATGCGTATGATTGCTTGCTTTTATTTACTTGGATTTATTGTTTCACAATACCCTTGGTGATTGTTTCATAGGATAGGGTTTTGTTAGGTCATTTACTGTGTGTTCTTGACTAGTTTATGATTGATATGCATTAAGATCATAGAAACAATAAAACTAATTAAATAGATAAAAGTGAGATGCTAGCTTAGAAAGCTGTAAGGTGATAGGTTATTGATAGATCTTTGTTGGTCAGGATTACTAGATTTAGGTCTTCGTAAGGAGTCCGTCTAGGTTTGATTGTCAGCTTAGTCTGTTAAGTCAATTGAGTCTTCTTAACTATCTTTGATTTCCGCGCTTTAAGGTAGGATTTCGTCATAAAGATACTTAGACATAAATTATTAAATAATCGTAAGAAAGTTTAATTCATAAAACTAGTAAGTTAACTTGTTAATAATCCATAGGTGTCTTCTTGAAGGTCAAGGGTCATGTTCGGGTTTTTTTTGTCAAGGGTCTATTTTACGATCCCAGTTTCATAACTTAACTTTCCCATTTGATTAATTGTCGTAATATTGGGGATTCTAGCCTAGGTAGTTGCTTTTATCATCTGAATTAATCTAAGTGTTTTAATAGTTTATTATTATAATTCAATTAGGGTTAAGTCTTTATTATTAAATTAATTAGGTTTTAAGTAATGATTATGTTTTATTATTTAATTAATTATGGTTAGGTTTAGTTAATTATTAGTTTAAAAACCCCCTTCAAACATAATTATTAAATAGTCGTGTCAGTAAGTCGAGTCTAATTAGCTAGTATACGTAATTTATAGAGTCTCGTGGGTTCGATATCCGGACTTACTTAGCTGTGCTAAAGTCGACTGGTACACTTGCTGGTTAGTAGTAGTTTAAGTTAAGTTTAAAAGTCTAGAGTATTACTTAGTGTCTAGTTTTATCGTATTTTTATTTGACTACTTTTAGCACATCAATAGGGATCCTAATGACGAAGTGAAAATGAACAATTATTTTTCCCAATAACTTGGTGTAGGTTATCGGGATTGTGAATGGAGAGATGTATTATTTATATAAGAAAAATCGGATTGAAAGATTTATAAATTGTGAACAAATTTTTTGGATAGATATTAATTCTAGTTCAATTATTTGAATGTGGATGAAAAAATTGTGAATGCTTTTAAGTAGTCGTTACTTAAAGGCTAAAGCTTGATAACCAAAGAGAGAAGGGTTCTAGGAAGGGAAAAAACGAAGTAGAAAAAACACCAAAAAATAAGGGAAGGAAAAGAAAAAGAAAAAAACGATAATTAGAATTAGAGCATTCCTAACAGCTGTTTTAAATTCCAGGAGTGGTGACTCAATATTGTAGAGTATAGTTGTAAATGATTGTGAGTAAAGGAGATAAAAGCAAATATTCTATTCATTAGTAAATTATATAAAATTTGATTAAAAAAAAATTTAATGTATTCTACTTCATTGTAAAGTTTTTAAATTCTCAATATTGATCTAAGGGACTTAAATTAGTATTTAAAGAAGTGGGTGGAAATGCTTTAAGAGTTTTAGGGGTAAGGAGGAAGGTTTAAGAACCACCTATGATTGTGAGTACATACTGCACCCGATTTTTTTAGTATATATGATAATATGATATACTCAAAGATACACCCAAAGTCCCCCGATACATACCTTACGGGTTTTGACGAGATATTATACAAACTCTTGTAATCGTGTATGAGGTTATAAATACATGAACCCGTCACAAAAACCAATGACCCATTACCTAATCCACCTAGTGGTGTAGGATTCGAACCCGTGGCGTCAAACAAAAAAAAAACCCTTACGTGTAAACCCAATTAAAACTCCCGACCATCCTAGTTGTTATGTAATATTTGGTTTATTGGTTAGGTTGGTTTTATGTGTCACTATCAGAACCAGGAACAAATTATAAAGATAAGCACTAGTGGGTTAAGCCACACCTAAATTTTCTCCATGTTGATTAATGGTAAGATCTAGATTGTTTTTAGGAAACTTGAATTTGATTAATCCTGACTATGCCTTATCGGTAAACATCAATTCCAACTTAAACATTTGGTTTATATCGGTCCCAACTAAAGGTGTATTCAAAACAACTAAAAACAAAAATAACATATTCAAATATAATGCATATTCAAAACCAATAATATATTCAAAAATAAGTCAAAAAAATATCCTTACAAACAAAAAGTAGAAAAATATCATATTCAAAACCACTAAAAACACCACATAAACGACATTACAGGTTCTTAAGTGTAAGCTCGGTCAAGTAAAATAAAAACAGTCTAAACCACAAAACTATAACATTATAGTAAAACACTCAAATTACCAATAAATAAAAATTATGAAAACTATACACAGGCAAAATCATCAAAAACAAAATAACATAAAGAATATTATCAAGAATGTAATCCACGTTACAGTTACAAACTTGATCACCAAGTCACTGAAAAGTACAAAAACAAATTGGAATAGGTGTTTAGGTGATCTTGTAACGGGTTCTCAAATGCAAGCTCGGTCATGTTAAATACAATACAAAACAGTCAAACCCACAAAATTAATAAATAACATATAAAAAACTATCATTACAAAGAAACAGAGGTTATGAAGATTACATAGATAAAATCATCAAAAAAAAAAAGAACTTCATCAAGGAAGTAATCCCCGTTACAATCACAACCTTGATCATCAACCGCAAAGTAAAAAGCCTCAAAGCATAAAAATAGGTTGAAATGGGTGTTTAGGTGCTCTTGTAACGAGTTTATCGAATGCAAGTTCAGTCATGTAATATACCATATAAAACAGTTGAAATCATAAAACTATTACAACATATCAAAACACTCACATTACCAAGAAATAGAAGTTAAAAACATTAAAAATAAAATAACATAAATAACATCTTCAAGAAAGCTATCCACGCTACAATTACAACGCTGATCACCCAATCAACTGCAAAGTACAAGCCTCAAAGTACAAAACAAGTTGAAATAGGTGTTTAGGTGATCTTGTAACGGGTTCTCGAACGCAAGTTCGATCATGTTAAATACAATATATAAACACTTGTCAAAATCATAAACTTATTAAACTATATATCAAAAAATCTTATCACCAAGAAACAAAAGTTAAGCAAATCATCAAAATAATCAAAACAGAAAGAAGCTCATCAAGAAAGCAATACAGACTACAATCACAACCTTCAACACCAAACAACCGCAAAGTACAAGCCTCAAAGTACAAAGACAAGTTGGAATGGATTTTTAGGTGCTCTAGTAGCTGTATCCTAGTTCTTGAATGCAAAGTTTAGTCATGTAAAACAATCAAAATCACATTACCAAGATATAAGAGCTACGAAAATAACATTATCAACTTAGAACGTTAACAAAAAGAACTCAATCCAAGCTACAATCGCAACCTTGATCGCCCAATCAACTACAAAGTACAAGCCTCAATGTACACAAGACAAGTTAAAATGACTTTTCAGGTGCTTAAGTAACTGCATTACTAGTTCTCGAATGTAAGTTCAGTCTTGAAACACCACAAAAAACCACTTAAAATAATAATAATAATAATAATAATAATAATAATAATATAATATCAGATTAGTATTAACGAATTGAGGCAAAAGGGTCTAATAAATAAGCAATACGAAGTGCTCTCAAATTCTATTACTAATTAATAAATAAGACTATTTTTATGAAAATAAAGTTTCTGATAAGTCATATTTCGTATGTAGTCTCTTACATAGTTCTTTAAACTAGTCTCTAGAATGACCAGGTGGGTGTGTAGATTACTTTTGTGGTAGCAAAGTTTTTGTTAAGTCATACTTCGTATATTGATAATTTTAGAGTTAAAGAAAATACAGATAAAAAAAATGACTGTAAGTTAGCACTTCTAATGTAGGTTCTAACCGCACTTAAAACTTCACTGTTTGACCCATAACTCAACAGAATCAGGATAATCCACCCAAATAATGTTAATATAGGCGGAAAACAATGAAGAGGTACTCTTATCTGTTTGCATTTATAGAAAACAACAAAATCAAAAAGGTTTAGGATCTAACTGTAAGTTTAATGACAATATGGCATTTAATACTTGAGCATAATGTAGAGTCTCTCTGGCACTTTTAAACAATTAGCAGTTCTCAAGTGTTTCATAAATTTTGCAAGTGATAACCATCACAATATATATAAAAGTTTTTAAAGCTAGAAAACTGAAAAAGTTGAGAATATGCTTATAAGTTTAATGGCATTACCCTAGCAGAATGTTGTGATTCTACCTAAAAAATGTGTAAGATAATCACAAGTCCAAAGACAATTTTAAACATTTAGTTCTCATTTTGCGCATCATATCCCTCTGAAAATTTTTACATAAAAACGACAAAAAAGTACAATAGTTAGTAATCACCAAAACTACAAAGGTAAAAGAGTTCATAATTCAAAATTGAAGACATAAAAAAACACCAAAAGAGGTTAAGAGCATAAATAACCACTAAAAGTTTAAGGTCAAAATCAACAAGTAAAGAAATTATAACAAAAAAAAATATAACTTGTCAAATACAAAAAACAAAAATTTCATTAGTAAAGGAAAAACTTATGAAAATAGCATAGTCAAACATTAACAATCCAAAACCAAAAGCGTTACACAGAAAGTACTTGTTAGGAAAGGAATCCAAACTACAATCACAACCATCATCACCCAATCAACCGCAAAGTGCAAGCCTCAAAGTACAAAGACGAGTTAAAATGAGCAATAGGTGCATTGTTAACGGCATTCCTAATTCTCAAATATAAGTTCAGTCATGTATAATACCACATAAAACTGTCAAATCAAAAATCTATTGCCTTATATAACACCAAACTAACATTAACAAGAAAGCAATCCACGCTAGAGTCACAACCTTAGTCACCAGATCAACCGCAAAGTACAAGCCTCAAAGTACAAAGACAAGTTGAAATCACTGTTTAGGTGATCTTGTAACGGCATTACAGGTTCTCAAATGTAAGCTCGGTCAAGTTAAATACCATATAAAAAAATCAAATCCAAACAACTATTACATTATATCAAAAAACTTTCATTACCCAAAAATATAAGTTATGAAAATTACATAGTCGAGATCATCAAAAATAAAATATCAACAGAAAAAACTTCATCAAGAAAGTAATCCACGTTACAATCACAACCTTGATCACCCTTTCAAGTGCAAAGTACAAGCCTCAAAGTACAAAAACAAGTTGAAATAGGTGTTTAGGTGCTCTTGTAACGGGTTCTAGAACGCAAGTTCAGTGGTGTTAAATACCGTATAAAACAGTCGAAACCACAAAACTAAAAAAATATAAAAGAAACCATCATTACAAAAAAATAGAAATTACAAAATTTACATAGTCGAAATCATCAAAAATAAAAACAACAGAAATAATTTCATCAAAAAAGCAATCCATGTTACAGTTACAATCCCTCGATCACCCAATCAACTACAAAGTACAAAAACAAGTTGAAATAGGTGTTTAGGTGCTCTTGTAACGGGTTCTAGAACGCAAGTTCAGTGGTGTTAAATACCGTATAAAACAGTCGAAACCACAAAACTAAAAAAATATAAAAGAAACCATCATTACAAAAAAATAGAAATTACAAAATTTACATAGTCGAAATCATCAAAAATAAAAACAACAGAAATAATTTCATCAAAAAAGCAATCCATGTTACAGTTACAATCCCTCGATCACCCAATCAACTACAAAGTACACAAACAAGTTGAAATAGGTGTTTAGGTGCTCTTGTAACGGGTTCTAGAACGCAAGTTCAGTGGTGTTAAATACCGTATAAAACAGTCGAAACCACAAAACTAAAAAAATATAAAAGAAACCATCATTACAAAAAAATAGAAATTACAAAATTTACATAGTCGAAATCATCAAAAATAAAAACAACAGAAATAATTTCATCAAAAAAGCAATCCATGTTACAGTTACAATCCCTCGATCACCCAATCAACTACAAAGTACACAAACAAGTTGAAATAGGTGTTTAGGTGCTCTTGTAACGGATTCTCGAACGCAAGTTCAGTCGTGTTAAATGCAATATAAAACAGTCAAAACCACAAAACAAATAAAATATAAATAAAAAAAACTATCATTACAAAATAATAGAAGTTACAAAAATTAAAGTCGAAATCATAAAAATAAAACATCAAAAAGAACTTCATCAAAAAAGTAATCCACGTTACAACCCTTGATCACTCAATCAACAGCAAAGTACAAGTCCCAAGTACAAAAACAAGCTGAAATAGATGTTTAGGTGAACTTGTAACGGGTTCTCGAACGCAAGTTCAGCCATCTTAAATACCATATAAAACACTTGTCAAAACCACAAAACTATTAAACTATATATCAAAAAATCTTACAACCAAGAAACAAAAGTTTTGAAAAGTACGTAGTCAAAATAATAAGAAACAGAAAGAAAGCTCATAAAGAAAGTAATACAGAGTTACATACAAGTTGGAATGGGTTTGTAGGTGCTCTAGTAACTTCATTCCAAGTTCTTGAATGTAAATTTAGTCATGTAAAACAATCCAAAATTACGTTTCTATTACACTATATAAAAAAAATCACACTACTAAGAAAATAATAGTTATGAAAATAACAAACATAATGCTAAAAAAATCAAACCAAGCTATAATCACAACCTTGATCACCCACCCAATCAACCACAAAGTACAAGCCTAAATGTACAAAGACAAGTTGAAATGAATTTTCAGGCGCTTGAGTAACCACAATACTAGTTCTGGAATGTAAAGTCAGTATTGATTAACACCACAAAAAGATCTCTTATAATACTTTTACTAACAAAAAATAATCAGAATACCATTAAACAAAAAAGGTCTAACAAAAAAATGCCATACGAAGTGCACCCAAATTATTAAAGACTTCTCAAAATACTGTTATTAACAGATAAACAAGACTATTTGTATGAAAATAAAGTTTCTGATAAGTTATATTTCGTATGCAGTCTCTTACATGGTTCTTTAAACAAGTCTCTAGAATGACCAGGAGGGTGTCTAGATTATTTTTGCAGTAGCAAAGTTTTTGTTAAGTTAAACTTTGTACATTGATAAATTATAGAGTTCAAAAAAAAAACAGACCCAAAACTGATTGTAAGTTATCACTTCTGATGTAGGTTCTGACCACACTTAAAACTAGACTGTTCTTACACATTACTCAACAAAAACAGGATAATTCACACAACTAATGTTGATATAAGAGAAAAACAATGTACGCTAAGTTATCTTCAAAGAATCAACCATCACACCAAACTGGCCAATGTAGAATCTAATCATCAGTTTAATGACACTTTTGAACATTTAGTAAGATGTGCTCCATCTGATTGCAATTGATCATATCCCTCACACAAAAAAAAAAAAATTTAGGTTAGAAAACAACAAAATCAAAAAGGTTTAGAATCTAATTGTAAGTTTAATGACAATATGACATTTAGTACTTGAGTATAGTGTAGAGTCTAATCGAAAGTTCTACAACGCTTTTAAACATTTAACAGCTCTCATACTCAGTAAGTGTTTCAGTGTTTCATCAATTTTGCAATTGATAACCATCAGAAAAACCTTTTTAAGTTTAAAAAACTACAAAATCAAACAAGTTGCTAATATAATTATAAGTTTAATGACAATAAGTACCCTAGCAGAATGTTGTGATTCTACTAAAATAATGTATAAGCTAATTATAATCATAAGTTCAAAGACAATTTTAAATTAGTGCTTCTCATTTTGCACATCATATCCCTCTGAAAAATTTTAAGCAAAAACGACAATAAAAGTACAATTGATAACCCAAAATTGAAAAAAAAATACATCAGAAGAGGTTAAGAACATAAATAACCTCGTAAAGTTTAAGGTCAAAATAAGTGCAAGTAAAGAAATTATAATAAAAAAACCTGTAAATTACAAAAACAAAAATCTCATTAGAAAATGAAAAGGTTATGAAAATTGCATAGTCAAAAATAAGAATCCAAAAAACAAAACGTTGTAAAGAAAGTACTTATTAGGAAAAGAATCCACACTACAATCACAACCATCGTCACCCAATCAACCTCAAAGTACAAAGACGGGTTGAAATAGGCAATAGGTTCTCTGTTTACGGCATTCCTAACTCTCATATATAAATTGGTCATGTATTACAAACACCATATAAAAGTGTCGAATCAAATATCTATTACTTTATATATATATATATATAATCTCATTACTAAAATAACATATTCAAAACCATCAAAAATAATATATAACACCAAACTAACTTAGCAAGAAAGCACGCCACGTTACAGTCACAACCTTAGTCACCATATCAACCGCAAAGTACAAGCCTCAAAGTACAAAGACAAGTTGAACTCAGTGTTTAGGTGATCTTGTAGCGGCACTACAGGTTCTCAAAAGTAAGCTCGGTCAAGTTAAATACCATATATATAAAACAATCAAATCCAAAACATTATATCAAAAAACTCCCATTACCAAAAAAAAATATAAGTTACGAAAATAAAATAACAGAAAAACTTCATCAAGAAAGTAATCCACGTTACAATCACAGCCTTAGTCACCATATCAACCACAAAGTACAAGCCTCAAAGTACAAAGACAAGTTGAAATCAGTGTTTAGGTGATCTTGTAACGGCATTCAGGTTCTCAAATGTAAGCTCGGTCAAGTTAAATACCATATAAAACAATCAAATCCAAACAACTATTATATTATATAAAAAAACTCCCATTACCAAAAAAGAAAATATAATTTACGAAAATAAAATGACATAAAAAACTTAATCAAGACAGTGACAACCTTGATCACCCTTTCAACTGCAAAGTACAAGCCTCAAAGTACAACGACAAGTTGAAATCCGTGTTTAGGTAATCTTGTAATGCCATTACAGGTTCTCAAATGTAAGCTCGGTCAAGTTAAATATCATATAAAACAATCAAATCCAAACAAATATTACATTATATAAAAAAAAAACTCCCATTACCAAAAAAATAAGTTACGAAAATAAAATAAAAGAAAAAACTTCATCAAGAAAGTAATCCACGTTACAATCACAACCTTGATCACTCTTTCAACTGCCAAGTACAAGCCTCAAAGTACAAAAACAAGTTGAAATAGGTGTTTAGGTGATCTTGTAACGGGTTCTAGAACGCAAGTTCAGTAGTGCTAAATACCGTATAAAACAGTCAAAACCACAAAACTAAAAAAATATATATAAAAAAGAAACTATCATTACAAAAAAAATTGAAGTTACAAAAATTACACAGTCGAAAACTCGAAATCATAAATAATAAAAAAATAAAACAACAGAAAGAACTTCATCAAAAAAGCAATCCACAACATTATTACATTATATTTAAAAAAAAACCAAACCTCTCGTTACCAAGAAATAAAAGCTATGAAAACGCCGACACAGTGAAAATCATACAAATAAAACAACAGAAAGAACCTCATCGTGAAAGGAATACAAACTACAATTGCAGCCACCGTATCAACCGCAAAGTACAATGACAAGTTGGAACGGATGTTCGGGTGCTCTAGTAATTAACTGCATTCCTAGTTCTTGAATGTAAGTTCAGTCATATTGTAAAACAATCAAAATCATCAAATTACAATTAAATAATCAAACTCACGTTGCTATTACATTACATAAAAAAAAGTTCAAGTTACGAAGAGATAAAAGTTATCATAATAACATAATCAAAATCATCAAAAAACATGATTATTATTATTATTATTATATTGAAACAATTACAATAATAAGAGAGTTAAGGTAAGGTAAAAATAAAATCAAAGAAACTTACCGCACAGTAACAATGAATCTGGTCTGGTATGAAGGTGATTTAATTTCGGCTTCATCAAAACCCTCAAATTGACAGGCGATGTATGCATATATAGTGTGTGCGATTGATTTGACTGAGAAACCCTAAATTATCGAAAGAAATAATTGGGATTTAGGGTTTTTGATCGATCAACAAGAAAGACCGTTGGAATGAATAATAACTCAACTCAACTCAACTCAACTCAACGGGTCTTTTTATGTTTTCAAATCTCTTTTATTTTACTTTTTATTTTGAATAAATACATCGTCGGTTTTGGAAAAAATGTCAAAAACAATATATAAAAGGTACTGAAAATCCATTTATTAAAACATTTTTTCTTTTTATTAACGATCAATTATAAAACCATTAAGTAGATAACTATACAGATATGTAAACGAACATAAATATACTACGTAATGAACAAACAAAATATGTGTTAATATTCGTTTGTTTAATAAAATATACAAACTTTCCGTCAAACGGTTCACGAATAATTTATTGAACGTTCGGTTCCTATACCCAAGCCTACATTTTACACATATCCAAATATGTATAGGGGTATAAACCACCAACACATTAAATCTGCAAGTGTCTAATACCATAAAAAACAATCAAAACCACAACTATTATATTATATCAAAGAATCTCGTTCGTTTAACCACTCGTGTTCTATCGTTTGTTTTGTTAAAGTGTTGGTGCATTTTGTGATCGTCGCTATACAATTCAGACCAGCGGAACGCCACAGGCGAAGTTAGCACAACTTCGCCTTAGGCGAAGTTGTAACAACTTCTGCCTTAGGCGAAGTTATCACAACTTCGCCATAGGCGAAGTTAACTTCGCCTACTGGCCCAAGCCCAAGCCCGAGAAGATGTTTTGTCTATATATATGTGTGTCTTGTTTAGGTTTTGTATCCAGAAATCAGAGTATTGTGTGATAAGATTAATTAGCTAGAGAGAAACCGAGAGAGTGAGCCGTGTGGGACGGCCCGAGGTAGAGCTCACCTCGGGTCGGCCGTGTCATTTGTTTTCATGTTTGGTATGTAAGTGTTTTGATTATTATATAAGAATCTGCAGATTTGATTATCCCGTTCTTGTATTTGTTCGTGTATCTGTTCGTGTACGTGTTTGTGTTCTTCATCTTTACACCAATAAACGAGTCTAGGAGGATTCCGCACTCCTAGACCTCGTGCGGATCTCGTATCGATCAGCGACGCCCCGGGGGGACCTACAAGTGGTATCAGAGCCTTAGGCTCTTATGCTATGGTTCGAGATCTGCGTTTTGGTGTTTCTGGCACGTTATCGTGCGTTTCTGGCCGAACAGCGCCGCAGGCGAAGTTATTGTTCATCAGGCGAAGTTGCCGTCACTGTTCGTAGGGTTTCAGCGAAGATATAAGGTCTGGCGAAGTTATAGCCAGACGAAGTTATGGACAGACGAAGTTAACTTTAGGCGAAGTTAACGAGAAAAAAAAAAGAGTATTTTGGTGTTTTCGTCTGTATGGCCAGGTGTACACGATTATTGTGAGACCGGAGATTTTGTTCCGTCAACGAGTGAAACTTGTTATCTCTGGGTCTTACGTGTGAACAAATACGTGTCAACTCTGGATATGGAGTTAAGTTTGTGAATGGGATATTGATTGAAACTGGATATTGACACATATTTGGGTGTTTTGTGGGCAATGAAATTGTTGTTGTTCGAGGTGACCAATTGAAGAAAGTCAAATTGAACTGAAGGTTTTTGTCATTACTGGATTGCGGTCAGAGCATATTATTTATGTTACTTTCAAGGCGTTCGAGAATTGGATCCTGAAACGTGATGCTTATTTATTAGAGTGAAAATTCTGGAACAAGTTGGATTTAATCGGGAACTAAAGTGTTTATGTTCTTGATCGTTATCCCTGGTGATTGAAGATGCTTCGGATTAATTAATGGTCATGTGTTAGATTCTGTCAAGGTGGTTTTGTGATGAAATTGATCACTTGATGTTGAGTAGTTGAAGATTAAACCTTATCGTATGCCGACGAGTTGGTGAAGTTGTGGAGGAAGCCCAACTTCACGTGTTGGTGAAGTCAGATGGACTCACGTGATTGGTTGAGATGATCTATTGGCACGAGGATGCATGCATTTCAAAGACCTCAATCGTTATAGTCGGAGAAGCTTACACTGAAGGGGAGATCTGATATGGAAGACGCTGGGTGACTGGTAGATTTGTGAAGCTATAGGACAGTTTCAGACACGGCTGGTTGATGAGCAAACAGAAGATCATCAGTTAAGAGGGAGTCTGTTGGTGCATGTTTTGTAACAGATGATCTTTTGTGTTTGTTAGAATTGAGAGCAACGGTCAAAGGGGAGACTGTTGGTGCATTTTGTGACCGTCGCTATACAATTCAGACCAGCGGAACGCCACAGGCGAAGTTAGCACAACTTCGCCTTAGGCGAAGTTAGAACAACTTCGCCAACGGCGAAGTTGTAACAACTTCTGCCTTAGGCGAAGTTATCACAACTTCGCCATAGGCGAAGTTATGAACAACTTCGCCTACTGGCCCAAGCCCAAGCCCGAGAAGATGTTTTGTCTATATATATGTGTGTCTTGTTTAGGTTTTGTATCCAGAAATCAGAGTATTGTGTGATAAGATTAATTAGCTAGAGAGAAACCGAGAGAGTGAGCCGTGTGGGACGGCCCGAGGTAGAGCTCACCTCGGGTCGGCCGTGTCATTTGTTTTCATGTTTGATATGTAAGTGTTTTTATTATTATATAAGAATCTGCAGATTTGATTATCCCGTTCTTGTATTTGTTCGTGTATCTGTTCGTATACGTGTTTGTGTTCTTCATCTTTACACCAATAAACGAGTCTAGGAGGATTCCGCACTCCTAGATCTCGTGCGGATCTCGTATCGATCAGCGACGCCCCGGGGGGACCTACATAAAGTTAATCGAATGAACACGTACATATCATATGCGCGTTTGTTCGGTTTGTTTACAAGATTGCCAAAGTTATGTTTTTTTTTCAGGACCTACATTTAGTTGCGTTTGTGAAACCGTTCGTTTATACTTATTTTTATATAATTTTATACTTTGGATGTTTCATTAATAATGAACAAAATGATTCAATTACAGTAGAGATGCTAGGCGGACAATAAGTTGTGCCGCCACCAAGTTTGAATGACAAAATCGATCCTATTTAAGGTGTCAATAAGTTACCATACACGTCCGCTGAACTTTTTCCTTAATTGTAACACGATTCGGGGACAAGAAACCCAAACATACTATTATAAGTAGCGGCACCATATTAGTCAATACATTTTGTTTTTTGATTTTTTCGTTTTACTTCCACTACTGTAATGAAAACCGACCAGATATCAATTTCTTATCGTTCTGGTATCGTAATGAACGTGATGAAAACTGACCGAATTCGCGTAGACTCACTGTGTTTTGTTTTAGTTTTGGTACCGCGACAAACGTAACGAAAACCGACCGAATGCAATTGTATTTGTGTGTTTTTTTTATATTTTAGTTAAGGTAAAATAACGACGTGATGAAAACCGACCGAATTTACGTAGACTCATCGCCTCAATGTCCGGTTCGACAACGCTCAGGTCTAAACAACTGAGTTTTAATCCACTTCCATTTTCATATACTTTTTTGTTTTATTTTTTATTTTAGTTAACCAAAACCAATCGAATTCACGTCAAATTTAACGCCTCAACGCACGCTTTTGACCAATAACGCGACTTGTCCGACACTTGAATTAATAATAATAATAATAATCGTCACTCCGCGTTCATCTCTTTCATTCACCTTCTCTCTCATCAAATCAAATCAAATCAAATCAAATCACCCCCAATTTCTCAACAATCAACCAAACAAAACCCTAATTAACCAACCATGATGATGCTGGTCAACTGTTCCAATTGCCACACGCCATTACAGCTACCACCAGGAGCCACATCCATCCGATGCGCCATCTGCCAAGCCATTACCAACCTCGGCGATCCTCGTCACGCGCCACCTCCGCCGCACGCGGCCGGACAATCGTCCTACGGTCCTCCACAACCGTCGCCGTACAACCACGCGCCACCGGGACAGCCGCCGTCCGCGCATGGCCGGAAGAAGGCGGTGATCGTTGGCATATCGTATAAGTTCTCGAGGCATGAGCTGAAAGGATGCATTAATGATGCCAAGTGCATGAAGTATCTTTTGATTAATAAGTTTAAGTTCCCGGAAGCTTCCATTATTATGCTCACAGGTTGAAACGCTAATTATTTACATTGATTGATTCAATTATGACGTGGCAATCTGGATTATGTTTAAATTCGTTAAAATTACTTGATGTTTCATTAATTTTGTTATAATTGATGTTGGATCATGCTTTAAATTTCATTTATTCTGCTGATTGTTTTAAAATTTTCATGATTAATATTTTTTTTTCACCTGTAGAAAGACTAATTTGTTTAAATATGTTAAAATTTCTTGGTGTATTCTTGAATTTGTTAAATTGCTGTTTGGATTATGTTTATAAATCCATTAATTCAGATGATTATTTGAAGAATCTCATGTTTTCTTATAATTTGTTAAAATTGCTGTTGATTATTGGTTAATGTTCATTTATGTTAGTTTAAGTTTGTTTTAGATTGTCAGTTAGTGCTCATTAAAATATTAATTTAATTTTTTTAGGCCCGTTACATGTTAGTCCAGTTTTAATAACTTTTTAGGTCCGGCATATTATTGTTTTTATTTACAATTGGTTTTAGCTTAGCTATATTTGTTCATTTACGTTCGTGAATTGTTGATTTATGCTGTTAACAAACGGGCATAAACTAAAAGCAAACACGTTCATTTTCTTAACAAGAGAACATGAACAAGAAAGCCCCCGTTTGTTTTAATTGCTCTTTCTTGATTGTTTGTTTGGTTAAAGTTAAACAGACGAACACGAAAATGCTTCGTTCGTGTTTATTTACAAGCCTTGCTGATTGTTAAATTTGCTTAATTTGTTTAAATTTCCATAGGATGATGCTTATTTGTCCGTTAATTGTACTGATTATATCAATATTGTAATGAACAATTATTCAATCTTTTCTGTAATCGAATTTGGATTATGAATCTGGTTTTTGCAATTGCAGAGGAAGAAAGGGACCCTTACAAGATTCCAACCAAACATAACATGAGGATGGCACTTTTTTGGTTAGTCCAAGGTTGTCAACCTGGAGATTCACTTGTTTTTCACTATTCTGGACATGGTTCACGACAGAGAAACTATAATGGTGACGAGGTTGATGGGTATGATGAAACATTATGCCCCTTGGACTTTGAGACACAGGGTATGATTGTTGATGATGAAATCAATGTCACCATTGTTAAACCTCTTCCTCATGGTGTTAAACTTCATGCCATTATTGATGCTTGCCATAGTGGCACTGTACTCGATCTTCCGTTTCTTTGCAGAATGAATCGGTATTGTTTTAAATTCAAGTTAATCTTTCATCCAAAATTTCATGAAAATCTGGTTTTTCGGATTTTCACAATGGGTTTGGTTTTTTTATGTTTTGCCGTATAGGCTTGAGCTTTTGGGCCAGAAAACGTGGCCCAAAATGAATTTCGGGCCTGAAAGTTTGAGACTAATTTTAATTTTTTTTTGGTTAAATAATGATTAATTGATTTATTACCCATTTGGGCTTAACTTTTTTGGGTTACACCATTTATTATTTTGTTATAAATTACTTAACTTTCAAAAATAAAAATTTTAATCCATAATTTTAAAGGACGAAAGTCGAGTTTTTTTTGTTTCTCGGTTTTCACTATGAGTTTGGTTTAGGTTTTTGTTTTAGTTATTTTGATTAGGGATTGAACTTTTTAGGCCAAAAAAACTGGCTCTTGGACCTGAAACTCTATGACGGGCTTTTTTTGTTAATTTATGATTTATTGTTTATTACACATTTGAACCTAAAATTTTTGGGCTACATTATTTATTATTTTTGTATAAATTACTTAACATTCAAAATAAGAAGTTATAATCCATAACTCAATAACAAATGTCAGTTTTTCGGATTCTGTTTGGTTATAAAAGTAGTTTGTGTTCGGTTTTTTTGTTTAAAAGAAAAAAATAAAGCCAAACGTTGGTTTTGGGTTGGCTTCAGTTACATGTTGATCATTTCAGTTCAGTGAAAACTGTACGTAAGTTTTTCAATAACAGGTTCTCACAGTTATTTTTATGTTTTGGTTTGTGATAGGAGTGGGCAATATGTATGGGAGGATCATCGTCCTCGGTCGGGCATATGGAAAGGTAGTAATGGTGGTGAAGTTATTTCCATCAGTGGTTGTGATGATGATCAAACATCTGCTGATACATCTGTAAGTTACATCTTTGCACACTCTTTATTATTATCGTTATCTTATAATTTATACATAGATGAATGTTGAAAGTAACAAATTATTTGTCAGAGTAGGCTCTATCAAAGATCACATCAACAGGGGCCATGACCTTTTGTTTTATTCAAGCTATAGAACATGGAAATGCATCCACTTATGGTAGCTTATTAGGCTCCATGCGTAATGCCATCCGTAACGCAAGAACTGGCGGTGGCGGTAGTGGCAGTGGCGGCGGTGCAGTGGTTAATTCTCTCCTCACTATGTTACTGACTGGCGGCAGTCTTGCTGGTGGATTATCTGGAGGTGGACTTAGCCAGGTATGCACGTTGTTGGTTGACTTTTGGCTTGTTGGTCAGCGTTGTCATATATAGATTAGAAGACTTATGCTATATGTTTAATTTTTGTCAGGAGCCTCAATTGACAGCATGCCAGCCTTTTGATGTGTATGCAAAGCCGTTTTCCTTGTGACGTGCGACACCATTTGCTCGACTAGTGTACAGTTCACCGGCTTCTGAGAAAGTTGGTTAATGATTTTAAAATATATGATTCTTGGACCCTTTGGATTACATATGTTTTGATGCAATATCTTTTTGTTTGTTTTTAGACTGATTTGGTGCTACTTATTTAAATCTGTTGTTTATGGATCTTAAATTTGTTGGAAGGGTAAGATTTACTATATTAAGTATGGTGTTTAATAATATACACTTTCAAGATTTTCCAAACAAAATGTGTGTAATTTTATACTGTTTCATAATTTTTAAATATGAAAATCCGTCTTTGTCAACTAGTTAAGATTCGTGGATTCAATATCTGGATTCTCAGAATCAGAATTAGAATCGGATTCTTCAGTTATTTGGTTGTCATGAAGAAAATGGCATCGGTATCCAACACTTCGTGTTCATCCGCTTGATTCTGCTTCTCTCATCAATCCCTTGATTATCTTTCGAATTCCCCTCCGATTATTAATGACAATGATGCTGCTGGTGAACTGCTCGAATTGCCATACGCCATTGTAGCTGCCTCCGGGGGCTACATCGATAAGATGCGCCATATGCCACGCCATCACCCACCTCACTCCTCAGCCGTCTCTGTACAACCACGTGCAGCCGGCATCTGCACATGACCAGAAGAAGGCGGTGATCATAGGCATATCGTATAAATCCTCCAGAAATGAACTTAAAGGATGCATCAATGATGCTAAGAACATGAAATACCTTCTCACAAATAAATTTAAGTTTCCAGAATCTTCTATTCTCATGCTCACTGGTAAAACCATGATTTGTTAAATACAAATTATCAATATTTTCTTACAATGAAATTGGATTGTTGCAACTGCAGAGGAAGAAACAGATCCTTATAAGATTCCAACCAAACATAACATGAGGATGGCACTTTACTGGTTAGTCCTAGGTTGTCAACCTGGAGACTCACTTGTTTTTCACTATTCGGGACATGGTTCACGACAAAGAAACTACAATGGTGATGAGGCTGACGGGTATGATGAAACTTTGTGTCCGTTGGACCATAAGACACAAGGAATGATTGTCGATGATGAAATCAATGCAACCATCGTTAGACCTCTTCCTCGTGGCGTTAAACTTCATGCCATTGTTGATTCTTGCTATAGTGGCACTATACTGGATCTTCCGTTTCTTTGCAGAATGACTCAGTGAGTTTATGCTTTCTTACACAACATATCTTTTGTAATTTACTTTAATCTTGTAATTTCATATTTTGGATTTTAAAAATCATTCAGTTTCGGTTTTGCCATATAGGCTTGAGAGTTGAAAGTTTGAGTCCCAAAAAATGGCTCAAAATAATGAAATTATGTATGAAACTTTGGAACTAAATTGATTAATTAACATTAAAAAATAACGAATTATTAGTCTATTACATATGATGTCAAATTTTTTTGGCATACTATTATTATTTTTTTATAAATAACTTAACATACAAAAAAAGTTACAATCCGTAATTAGATAACATAAGTCTGATTTTTTTACGGTTTTTTCAACTAAGGTTTACAAAACTCGGTTTGGTTTTTTGGTTTTTGCTGCATGCAAATTTGAAACCGAATGGGAGGTTCAGTTTTTGAAAAAACATATAACAAAAACATCAGTTTTGGGTTGAGTTCGGTTATTTTTATGTTTTGGTTTGTGATAGGAGTGGGCATTATTCATGGGAGGATCATCGTCCTAAGTCGGGTTTATGGAAAGGTAGCAATGGTGGTGAAGTTTTTTGCATAAGTGCTTGTGATGATCATCAAAAATCTGATGATACGACTGTAAGTCACAGACCCGTGATCAACATTAACGTTTTCGTTTACTTAAAACATAGATAAATGTTTAAAGTGAGGCATTATTTGTGAGAGCAGGTTCTATCAAAGGTCGCATCAACAGGGGTTATGACCTTCTGTTTTATTCAAGCTATAGAACATGGGCACGCGTCTACTTATGGGAGCCTAATAAGATCAATGCGTAACGTCATCCCTACCGCAAGAGGTGGCACTCTTGCTGGTGGACTAATCCAGGTATAGACGTTATGGTTGACCGTCGACTTGTTTGACCTTAAGCTATTTAGGGGATAAAAGTAAAACTTAAACTTATATCCACATATTCATAAGTGAAGAGGTTAAAATTGTTATCTATAGATTAGAAGACTTATGTTATATGTTCAATATGTGCCAGGAGCCTCAACTAACTACATGCGAGACTTTTGACGTGTATGCAAAACCGTTTTCCTTGTGACACACAACGCCTTTTCTTCCAATAGTGTACGGTTCACTGGCTTATGAGAAAGTTGGTTGATAAAATTTATAATTGTGGGGAACCTTTGAATAAGATATGTTTTGATGCAACTTTCCTTATTTATTTTTCTGGTTTTATGGATGTGATCTATCATCTATGATAAAATGACAATTGTAGCCTTAACCGACGTGGTTAAGAATGGTTTCGTCCTGAATATCTTAAAGTTGTTGATGATTGGCGGAAAAATCATTTATTTTCATATTTATTGCCAATATTATTCAAATTTATTTCTTCAGTTGGTTTTGAAATTTGGATGTGATGATGATGGTGTTTGAACTTTATGTTTGCATATTCATATTTACTGTCTTCATTTTGTTCATGTATATTTGTTTATGTTCGCCAACCTCGTTGAGAATATTAATGAGCAAATGTAAACCACCACAAACAATAAAGTCCGTTTGTGTTCATTCGTTTGTTAAGTGAAAGTTAAATTATGTCTCGTTTGATTCTTATACTACTATTTTATACTTTTAAATTCGAAGACCTGTCATTGTCAACTATTTAAGATTAGTGGATTCGGTGGAATGAAGAACATGATATTATTTGACACTTAGCATTCATATACTTGATTCTGCTTCTCTTTCATCAATCCCTTGATCATCTCCCAAATTTCGCTCCTAATATTATTCACTATGATGTTGATGCTGGTGAACTGCTCGAACTGCCAAACGCAGTTGCAGCTGCCCCCGGGAGCTACATCTATTCAATGCGCCATATGCCAAGCCATCACCCACCTTGCCCCTCCTCAACCATCTCCATACAACCATGTGACAACGCCATCTGCACATGGCCGGAAGAAGGCGGTGATCGTTGGCCATATATCATATAAATCCTCCAGAAATGAACTTAAAGGATGCATCAATGATGCCAAGTGCATGAAATACCTTCTCATTAATAAGTTCCGGTTTCCAGAATCTTCTATTATTATGCTCACCGGTTGAAACTCTAATTCAATTAATCTTTACTTATTACCTCTATTGAATAAATTCGTTTACGTTCATTTATGTTTTTTAAGTTCGTTAACATATTAATTTAAATTTTTTAGGCATGTTACAACTTACTGACTTAGTCTAGTTTTAATAACATTTTAGGTCCGACACATTATTGTCCATATTTACTTTTAGTTGGTTCTAGCTTGAACCATTCGTTTATCCTCTTAATGAACATAAACAAACACAAACATGCTCATTTTCTATACGAACAAACACAAACATGATCAAGAAAACACCGTTGGTTTAATTGTTCATGTTCAAAAGTTTGTTCAGTTAAAGTTAAAGAAAAGGACACAAACATGCTTTGTGCGTCCCGTTCGGTTGGTTTACAAGCTTTGCTGATTGTTAATCTTAATCTTAATTTGTTAAACATGTTGAATGATCAATTGTTTATATTTTCTGATTCTGAATATAATTGTTGTATTTGCAGAGGAAGAAACAGATCCTTATAAGATTCCAACCAAACAAAACATGAGGATGGCACTTTATTGGTTGATCCAAGGTTGTCAACCTGGAGACTCACTTGTTTTTCACTATTCGGGACATGGTTCATGACAAAGAAACTATAATGGTGATGAGGCTGACGGGTATGATGAAACTTTGTGTCCGTTGGACCATAAGACACAAGGAATGATCGTCGACGATGAAATCAATGCAACCATCGTTAGACCTCTTCCCCGTGGCGTTAAACTTCATGCCATTGTTGATTCTTGCTATAGTGGAACTATACTCGATCTTCCATTTCTTTGCCGAATGAACCGGGTTGTTTATGTTTCTTTACCTTAATCTTGTAAATAGTGTTTTGGTTTTTTAAAACCAATCAGTTTCATTTTTCCGATTTTTACAATGGGTTCCATTTAGTTTTGGTTTCGTCAAATAGGCTTGAAAGTTGTTGTCCGAAGAAAAAAAAATGAACCAAAATAATGAAGCAGCCTCTCTATCCCTATATGGATAAGGAGTAAGGTTTGTTTTCGTTTAAACCCCTCCCGAGACCCTACTTTATGAATGAGATTTGACTGGGTATGATTAATTGATTGGATGATTTGTTAACATTTAAATGTAATTAGTTATTATGCATTTGAGCCTAGAATTTTTTAGATACACAATTTACTATTTTTATCGTTTTTTTTAGGTTTTTTCGAGTTCAGTCGATCATAAAAAGTTAGTTCGGTTTTTTTGGTTTTTGGAAAATATATAACCTAAACGTCAGTTTTGGATTGAGTTCAGTTATCTATATTTTTTGGCTTGTGATAGGAGTGGGCAGTATGTATGGGAGGATCACCGTCCTAGGTCGGGTGCGTGGAAAGGTAGCAATGGTGGTGAAGTTTTTTGCATAAGTGCTTGTGATGATCATGAAACATCTGGTGACACATCTGTAAGTTACAAAACCATGATTAACGTTATCGTTTAAATTAAAAGTAGATAAATGTTTAAAGTGGTGATCATTATATGAGGGATCAGGTTCTATCAAAGATTGCATCAACAGGGATCATGACCTTTGGTTTTATTCAAGCTATAGAACGTGGACACGCGTCTACCTATGCGAGCTTATTAGGCTCCATGCGAAATGTCATCCATACCGCAAGAGGTTATAGTGGCGGTGGTGATGGTGGGACGGTCACTTCTCTCCTCACTATGCTATTGACAGGTGGCAGTCTTGCAGTTGGATATAACCAGGTATAGGCGTTGTAGTTGACTTTCGACTTGTTTGACCTATAAGCTATATTGGGTTAAAAGTAAAATTTAAAACTAAAATCGACATATTCATAAGTGAACAGGTCAAAACTGTTATCTATAGATTATAAGACTTATATGTTCAATTTGTGACAGGAGCCTCAACTGACCACATGCGAGCCTTTTGACGTGTATGAAAAACCGTTTTCCTTGTGACACATTACGCCTTGTCTTCTACTAGTGTACGGTTCACTGGCTTATGATTATGAGAAAGTTGGTAAATAAAACTTGTGATTGTGGGGAGCCTTTGAATAACATTTGCTTTGATGTAATGTTCTAATGTTTGTGTTTACTGTTTAGACTTATTTGGGACAACTTTTCTGATTTATTTTTCGAGTTTTATGGATGTGATTTATGATAAACTGACATGGTTTCTGTAACATTCGTCATTTTCGGTCCTTTTTGTATTTGTATAAAAACCCGACCCGATTTGTAAACCAAATCTTTCACTAATATAAAATATTCGATTTTTTATGTTTCATAATCATCTCTTACTTTTTGGATTTGTTACTAATTTGTATTATTTGACTTGTTTAAACCTTTTTTTTTAAAAAACACATGCAAGTATTGATATAAAACAAGGAAAACAACTTTGACTCATTCCTTATATAAACAAGCCTATCCTCTTCATTTCTCCTTGCTCATTTCATCTTATTTCTCTCTCAAACTAAGAACACCATCTCTAACATTCAAGGTTCATAATTATCAAACAACAAGCTTCTTTAATTTTTGTTTTGTTACTTACTAATTCATATCTTGTGGTACAACATATATATAATATGCACCCCTTGTTTCCTTCGGCTTTCATCTTCTTCGGGAGGTGATATGCTACAAGGCAAGGCTTCATGGAGGACTCTTTGTAGTTCTTGATGATACTATTTTCCTTTAATGCTTTACTAGTCTTGTTTATATTGTAAGTAGTTTAGTGTTTCTAATTCATGTTTAAAGAGTTCCATGGTGTTGGGTATGAAGTCACTAGTCTCGGTTTTATCCCGAGATTAGAACCGAATCAAGACCGAACCAAGACCGGACTCTTGTTTACTACTCTTGTTTACTAGTTTTGTTTTAAATTGTTTTGTTTTAAATAGTTAAATAAACATGTTTATGTAAGATTTGGATATTAGAACTTCTAAAACCATTTTTATAGTTCTATGGTATTTGGGTATGTGGCAACCATCCTCGGTATCATTCCGAGTCAAGGACCGAACCAAGACCGAACTAAACCGAGTTCACTTGCTTAAGACACACAAGTGTGTTTTTGGCCACCGAAACTCATCTTTTCTTCAAAAATGTATTTTAAACTAAATTTAAGTATTTTATCAACTTACTTGGTGTGTCGGAATCCAACTTGATCTTATAACAAGTTTGGACCGGTGAAACCAAATACTCACTTAACGGATGTTAAGGTTCTTCACAATAGAACTATATGCTTGCTTAAGTCTTTTTGATTTTATTGAGTTATCTCAAAACATTTTGGAGAGTTAACTTTGAGTTTAGTTAATTATCTAGACCCAAATTAACAAATCCGAACACTTGATTAAAACCTTGTTTTGGTATGTATATAACCAAGGGACTTGCATTAGTGCATTATAACCCACATAAGTTACTTAACATAGGTTGAGTAATATTTATGAATGAAATGCCAAGACCCGGTTTCGAGTAAACTTACTTTTTAGAACATGTCTTTAATTCCCAAATATTTACATTTTTAAACCATAAACTTCATTTATTTACTTTACTTGTCATATTTTACTTTAAACCCTTTCAAGACTACCTACTAACTCAAGACCCGTTTAATCTAGGTCTTGCTCGTTAACCCGATCTCCGATTATTCACGAATCAATCTTTCAAGTTACTTAGTTAACGTGAGTACATTTCATCCCCGGTTTTCACTTTTATATTTTGGGGGTAACATGCATACTTATTCAAACAAAAATGATTTATTATACTCATTTCTCAAACCACAAACTTTAGGGTGTATGATGCTAGAATACTTGCTCTATTGTGTGTTATATGCCTCATATGCTTTACGTGCGCGAGTGTTTATTTTTATGTTGTTGTTGAGCCTCATTAAGTATGATCATACGCTCCCCTAACTACTTAGCCTTGTGCTAGCAGAATAGGGCCTCATTATCCAAGTATGTCGGTTGTTACCGATTAGAAAGGATCCTCATTTACATATGTTTTATATGCCACGATTGATGCTTTTATTTATAGTCTCGTATACGTTTGTGGATTTCGCTTATATTATATATACTCAAAACTATGAAATTGCTCACCAACATACGTGTTGACAAATGTTATTTTATGCATTGTTACAGGTTTGATTATTACTTGAGTTGGAGTTTGAAGACGTCATTCTATTTGATACCACTAGGTTATTAGAAGAATGAACAATATCTATCTTTTATATTTTGGTGTTTATTTGTATGAACAATATGTGTTACTTTGATGATTGAATGAAATTAATGAGTTGATTAAATATTGTCACTTTAATAGTGTCTTGTGTTCTTGGGCAATCCGTTTCACCCCGGCATGTTCCGTCGCCTTTGGTCGGGGTGTTACAGTTTCGTCCTGAATATCTTAAAGTCGTTGATTATCGGTAGTTAAAGTCTACTAAATTATATAATATATTGTTCCGGTTGGAAAAAAAACTGATTTTGGAGAAATCTCATATCGTTCTTAAACAATTCCTGACCGTTTAAACTCAAAAATGCTTTTGGTTACATACCTCTCAATTTAGCTCAAATGCTCAAATTCACACCTAATCATCTACAATGAAAAGATGACCGTCTCACACGAACACGAACATATATTACTAGAAATAGAGAAATAGTAGACATGTTTTATTCTTCAGGATTTGTTGTATTTTTTATTTTAGGAAAATTGTGCATACAATATATGCAATTGAAGGGCAGATAATATTAGAATTTACCATAACAAACTCTCATTTTACTGAAACTAAGGAGTACCAAAGCTATGTTTTTCTTTTTATTATATTACAATCAATGCTAGGATTATGGAGGTCTAAAAGACTAAAAGTGTACCATATATTAATCCAAGTGAGGATAAATACAATCTTACTATTATTAATGCATACTAAATTTATATTTTGCTATTGTTTCCATAACACATGATCTTGATTCTAGGAATCAGAATTTGAATCCGATTCGAGCCTTGGAGATGTCACCATGAAGAACATGATACTCGACACATACTTCGCATTCATGACCTTGATTCTACTAATTCTGTCTCATCAATCCCTTGCTCGTCTCTCAAACTCCCCTCCGGTTATTAACAATGATGACGCTGGTGAACTGCTCGAATTGCCACACGCCGTTACAGCTGCCACCTGGAGCTAGATCGATAAGATGCTCTATATGTCAAACTCAAACCATCACCCACCTTGCCCTCCTCAACCATCTCGCTACAACCATGCGTTGCTGGGACCACCACCGTTGGCAGATGGCCCGAAGAAGGCGGTGATCGTAGGCATATCATATAAATCCACCCCGTATGAACTTAAAGGATGCATCAATGATGCTAAGTGCATGAAATACCTAGTTGTCAATAAGTTCAAGTTTCCAGAGTCTTCTATTCTCATGCTCACCGGTAAATACCATAACTTTGAAAACTATTTGTCAGAACGGCCGTTTGGCAATATCAGCCTATCAGGACGGCCGTTTTGACCAGACGATCAAACTTTGAAAGCAAAAAAAAGTTTCACGGATCATTCTTTCTTTAATATCCCGGAGGTCAAACTAAGATTGTTGTTTCAGTTAAAAAGGTTGTCCAACCTCTATCCGGACGGTGTGGGATTAGAATAACATTCTTTAACTAAAATTTCCTTAAAATGAATTTGGAATGTTGTAACTTGCTTATGCAGATGAAAAAACAGATCCTTATAAGATTCCAACCAAACATAACATGAGGATGGCACTTTATTGGTTAGTTCAAGGCTGTCAACCTGGAGACTCATTTGTCTTTCACTATTCGGGACATGGTTCACGGCAAAAAAAACTACAATGGTGACGAGGTTGATGGGTACGATGAAACTTTATGTCCATTAGATGCTGAGACAGCGGGCATGATTGTTGATGATGAGATTAATACAATCATTGTTAGACCTCTTCCTCGTGGTGTTAAACTTCACGCCATAGTTGATGCTTGCTATAGTGGAACTATACTTGATCTTCCATATCTTTGCCGCATGAATCGGTAGCATTTTATTAATTACTTGACATACTAAAATAAAAATCAAAACCATAAATTCGATAACAAAGGTTGTTTTCAACGGTTTAGATCGGTTTTCGACACATGCAGAACCAAAACTGAACAGGGAATATGGTTTTTGCAAAAAAACATAAAGTCAAAACGTCGATTTTGGGTTGAATTTGGTTATTTTGGTTACATGTTCATTATTTTGATTTCATGCACGTCCCTACGTTGGATGTGAGTTTTCCAGTGGCAGGTTCTGACGGTTATTTTTGTATGTTTTGGTTTGTGATAGGAGTGGGCAATATGTATGGGAGGATCATCGTCCTCGGTCGGGTATATGGAAGGGTAGTAACGGTGGTGAAGTTTTCTGCTTAAGTGGTTGTGATGATCATCAAACATCTGATGATACATCTGTAAGTTACAACTTTATAAACACGTATTAACATTTAAACGTAGATATCTTTAACTAACGTGACGAGTTATTTGTGGGAGCAGGTTCTATCAAAGATAACATCTACAGGTGTCATGACATTCTGTTTTATTTAAGCTATAGAGCGTGGACACGCGTCAACTTATGGGAACTTATTAAGCTCCATGCTTAATGTCATCCATAACCCTACTGGAAGAGGTAATAAGGGTGGTGGTGGGGTGGTCACTTCTCTTCTCATATTACTAGGCGGTGGTCTTGATAGTGAACTAAGCCAGGTACGTATACACAATGTGATTTGACTTTTGACTTGTTTGACCAAACGGTGAAGGGGTCAAACTTGTTATTTATAGATTACAAGACTTATGTTACATGTTAAATTTGTGACAGGAACCTCAGCTGACTGCATGCAAGCCTTTTGAGGTATATTCAAAACCGTTTTCCTTGTGACACACGACGTAGTTTGATCGACTAGTGTATGCTTCACCGACTTATGAGAAAGTTGGTTAATAGTTTTATAATTTATGATTGTGGGGAAGCTTTGAATTTCATATGCTTTGATGCAATATCTTCTTGTTTGTTTTCTGACTAATTTGGAGCAACATAATCATAAGCTTTAAAACACATTTTAATACTAAGAATATATATTGTTACAAATTCCAATTTCAAAACATTCGGCGAACTAAACACGCCCTTAACATCTCAGTGTTTCTCTCTCGATTTTGTCTCTAATATTGTTTTCTAAAAATATAATGTTATTAGCAATCTGATGCACATGTTTTAGTAAGATTGGGTTTGCTATCCAAAAGGGGGTTGCGGCGCAGCTTGTTGCCCGCTTACCTGTCACTTCATTGTAAATCGTTTGGATGTTTCTTTGATATTAAATCCTAATGGGTGATTATATTTCAAATAGAGGGGTACATATCAAAGTAAAGTGTGAAGTTGTTTATGGTTTGTGGTAGAACTAGAAAACATATCACAATGTAAAAACCATCCATTTCAGACCATTGGGACCAAGCTTCAACCAATCTTTAATACATGCATTAATAAGCAAAATGTCAGAATGAAGTAATGCTCAGTATCATATCTCAATCCCATTCAATATCAGATTCTGTCTATTCAATATCATACAGAATACAGAATCTGCTTATCTCCAAAATCTAATCTAATAAAAATATATAAATAATAAGCTATTTTCTGAGTGTGTGTCAAGGGAGACAAAAGTCCAAAACCAACACGCTCGAATCTGTTCGGTTTGAAACCGTGCCGAGCTGAGTTGCTCAGTTTGTAAACAAGACGAGCCCGGGCTAAGGAACGTTTGCTCATTATCTATTGAACTATTGAACTTTCTTTTAGCCGAGCTCGAGCTCATATTTTCAGCTCTGCTTCAAATCCAAGTTGCGCCGAGCCCAAATCGAGCATCAACCTTTTGCTAGCGTTCAAACTTTATGTCCATTAATTCACACATAAATGCATTAATGGACATACAAGTCAATAGTGTCATCTGTCATTATACTAAAAGCACAACAAACTTCATTTTACTCAAAATCCCGCAAAGTTTTATGAATGAACACTAGATTTGGACTTATAAGTAACATCAGTGGTAATTGTTATTAGTTTGTTTAATACACATAAAATGCCATGAGTTTTTTTTTAACTTCCCACTGGCACCACAACTCAAATCTAACACTAAACTATACAAGCAGAAACACAAACAACAAAACCACCTCTCTCTCTAAAAAACCATAACTACTCCCAGTGGAATAAAGTCATACCGGCAACTGACTCGATAGATGATGAAAATTTTGAACCGCCGGAATTGGAAGCCCGTCACTGTTAGATCTACGGTGCATCTGTTTCTGCACTGCCTTTATAGCAGCCACTCTAGCTGCATTAGCCGCCCTATTAGCTGCCGCCACTGCCCGGTTAACCCGTTCATCGACTTTAGCTACATCATATGCTTTCTCTGCAGCTCTTCTTGCTTCCTAATCATTAAACAATAATCCCAAACCATAAATCACAAATAGTAATATACAACGAAAGTGAATAGTATTATACATATATAATAACATACCTGAACTGCATTAAGAACCTTTGAATGATAAACAGCAACAGGTGAAACAGGGTACATTGTAGTTTGTGAACTTGGAACATCAAGAACACCATTTTGCCAATGCCCGGATTGAGCCTCTCCGCTTTTGAAAGTGTACATACCGAGCCCCTGTCGTTTTCCTTCGTGCCATGATCCTTCGTATCTATGACCATTTGCAAAACTATAAACTCCAAAACCATGCATTTTATCGGCAAAATACTCTCCCGCATACGTATCACCATTCCTAAAACAAACATAACAATTAATTAATCTATTGTTCTATACCTGACAAATAAGTAACCGACTCGATGACTGCGCCACATGTCACAATTCTATAAGTCCAAGATTATTTTCCCAATTCTCATATTTCACCTCTTAATCATATCTTATATCAAATTATCGTATTCTAATTCCTAAATCTTTATTTCTAGCTATTTAATTATTTTTCTTTAGTCTACTGGTGTAATACACGGGGATTATAAAAGCCGATAATATCCAACATTAATGAAGCAAAAATTACCTAAAATGATAATGACCAAGACCATGTTTAACACAGCCGATAATATCCAACATTAATGAAGCAAAAATTACCTAAAATGATAATGACCAAGACCATGTTTAACACCCCATTTAAACTCGCCAACATAACGGCTACCATCTTCGCAAGTATGCACTCCACACCCGTGACTTTGACCGTTTGACCACTCACCCGCATAAACATCCCCCGTGTAAAACACATAAACCCCAAACCCATGCCTCAAACCATTCCGATACTGCCCACGGTACCGACTCCCCCGAGCCCACATCTCAATTCCGTACCCGTCATACTTCCCGTCAACCCAATCACCCTCGTACCTCCCACTCATGTAATAATAATACACCCCGCATCCCGAACACTTGCCCTTATGAAACTCGCCCTCGTAAACATCCCCGTTGTTATACGCCTGGACCCAACACCCCGACCCCGTTCGTTTATCGGGTTTAATTCGATTGCCGATCGACCAAAACACGGGCAAGTGTCTTAAACTCAATGAATTGGAAGACGGGTAGAGCTTAATTGGGAATGATCTTGAGAAAAACAATCTGATTGATGGTAATTTAGGTAAAGCAAGGTTTAGTGACAATAATAAAGTGGTCGAAAACGAGAAAGCCGATAAGAAATCGAGGAACAAGGAGCGGGTCGGGTTCGAAACCAGGAAGTAGAAAAAGGGTAGTGAGAGTAATAGGATCAGTCGGAGGTGGGTCCGGCAGCGGTTAAAGAGGGCGGATTTGGCGGCAAAAAGGCGATTGGAGTAATGGGAAATTGGGGGTTTTGTGATTTGAGAGATGAATTGGCGTTTGGGAGTAAATGGGTCGAATTGGATGTCGATTTGATGGTGAAGAGTGGTATTGGGGTTAGGGTTTGGTGATGGTGGGAGAAGTAGATTATTATTATTATGATGATGATGATGATGAGTTGGGTTAGGGTTGAAATCGGAAGAGATGCCGGTGCTATCAGTTCCGATCTGGAGGTCTGATTTCTTCTGATGCATTACAATTTACATTTACATAATAAGTAAAGACATCAGCATCTGTATCAATTGCTGTGAGTTATGAACAAGAAGAAGAAGAAAGATATTACTATTATTATTATTGTTATTATTGTTTGTGGAGTGAAGTGTGGGATTTTTGGTTATTAATGTTTGCAGACAGAAAAGAAAGAGAGGTCAATTTTGAAAGCAGAGACGACCGGCTATTGCTAGTAACCAATCCACTTCACATCCCTTTGCCTTCTATCATTTCGATAACTTTCCAACTCTGTGCATTATGCGTCACGTGGCGTCCATATGTCCACAAAACGCTGAAACAAATCTGAACACCCATAACAGGGGGGTGCCTTCGGCGTTATGAGCTATAACACCCGCCATAACTTGCCACCACGGGTGGTCTAAATGGTTTCATATATTGTTGCTAGAGTCACATTTTGGATATCTACAATTTTTGATACTTAATAAGGCTCGGTGGTATGAAAATATGGAATGGAGCCCCTAAGAGCTTCATTATATATCTATATATCACTTTAGCACCACGTAGACAAGGCTTCAATGCCTTTGTATGACAACAAGGTCCCCACCATATCTCTCTCGAACTCTCCGCTAGAGTATGTTATTACGTTGGCGAGCTTGCCAATGGCACCTAGTCAATGGGGTCGGAGGCGCTATTGGGTATTATTCGGATGTGGTGGAGAGGGGCGCGAGCATGTACCACACAACCTCACAAGATCTGAATTGATATTTGAAATTTTAAATGGTTAATATGATATCTGAATTAATAATAAAATTAAAATATTCTCCTTTAACAACTTTTTATATCAAAAAATGTATTGATTTGTCAAATTATATCTATATTTATTGTTCAACGAGCTAGTAGCTAGCTCCAACTATTGGTTTTGGGTTGACTAATTAGATCGAGGTCTACAACTGTTACCATCAACCATGTCGAAGATTCATAAATGAATTAGGTCAGTCATGACATCCTCTAGATTCAAAAGCACCAATTGAATCGACCTAGCTCTCGGTTCTACTCATTTGCACGGAATTGTATTGTACTCCTTCGTATGAACACATACATTGTTTTCTACAATAGCATATTTTCACTTTAGGAGCAAGGCCATACTAAAGAAATCAAGTGTAATCAAGAAAACATTGAAGAATTAGAAAATTAAACTGAAGTGTATGACATATCTTATGTTCTCTTAAGGAATGTGGAACTACGATGTAGAATTCAGTGCTCGACTATCTCCAAAAAAAAGAAGATAAGATTGTCATGTAAGCAATATCATGACTACTAGTTGTGACGATGATGAAGATAATCAGTCAACATTTATGAGGGTTTACTTTTATACATGAAGTCATTTCATACGATGGTAGATGCATAAGTATTTTGTGAACATATTTAACCAGAAAAATGGAATATGATTTATGTCATCAAATTTTGTTGGACATACCAATGTGGATAATCCCTAAAAAAATTAACCAAATGGACATTTAGATTTTTAAAGCTTTAACAAAAATGTTTAATTTTTAAAGCAAATATTGTGATACTTAATATACAAAATCTAGGTCTACCAAATAAACAATTGAAACAATTTAGATTTTTGTTATTCGTTTGTTTGTGATTTCAACACGAAAATGCTTATCTTATCCATTTGTGTCTTTTTATTGATATTGTTATTTTCGTGGTAAATAAAAACATATAAATAATTGAAGAAACACGGATCTACTCTCCATTAATGGGCCCTAGATCTGATAAGTTCACAGGGTAGGATATGGTTAACTGTCAATACGATATGAACACAACTCCTAAAGTCCAGTGACGTGAATCCTGCAAAACAGAACACCGTGAGCTCGTTACGGAAAGGATGAGGTGGGGGGTCTTCCCGTAACCACCCTCCGGCGTGAGAATAAGTACAGTTCTATTGTGAAGATAGAGTACTTAAGTAAATTGAGAGAGTACAGTGATTGTGAATGACTACCTCATGGTGATTGAGAGGGTATTTATAGCCGAAGGGTTTGGGAAGGATCATTGGGCCAGCTGTTCCTTTGGAAGATGCTCTTATAACCGTCTGGACACGTGTCCTCATATTACTGGTTTAACTCACACGTTGCATGTGCATATATAACAACCTGGACATGTGTCCTCTTGTGATAGGCCTATAAACAACCCTAGCCATGTGCACGGTTATAACAACCTAGACAGGTGTCCTTTAGTAATTGGCCGGTACATCACGTATTACTTGAGAGAGCATCTTGGTAAATCTTCTAGAGTGTTAATACACACTGACAGCTGTCCCGGGATATTACCTTGTAGCTATTTGTGCGAACGGTCTTTCTAACCTGCGGACTACTTCTGAGGGTGCCGGGATGCTTCCGCATGCCTTATGGGAGTGTTTCTTCCGCCCATGGTTATGCGGATGATTCGTATGTCCCGTGGGTGCCTTATGAGGAACTTCCGATTAACCCGCGGGTCTTAAGGGTATTTGGGTCTTTTTGGTACCCTACATCTATAAGTCCCCCAGTCCAGTGTTTCTTCCGTGTGAAGTATTTTATGCGGGTGAAATTCTGGACTTCATGTGGATTTGGGGATTTTTGATTTTGCAAGTTGGTGAGAAATATCTTTTGTTGTGGATAATCATGAAAAAAGGACAAGTTGACCACTCGCAGACGCGTGTGCAGGTGACAGGACATTTTTGACGGCTGTTACTGTACCCGACTGTACAACTTTTTCCCTTTTTCGAATTTCCCGCGTGACTTGGCGATCTGTTGTTGGACGGTTTTTTCTCTTTCTTCTGTCATCGCATTAATTGCGGTGGGTGTAAATAAAGAGAGTTAACTTCTTTTTGAAGTTTTATCGCCTTTGAATCTTGAATACGAACTTGTTTTCTTTTCTTCTATCTTTCAATCTTTCCTGAGACAACCTAATATTCTACCAATCCTTTGCAATGGCGACTGCCCAATCTAAAGTCGATGAAATAGAGGTCTGCTGGGACCAAGAGGAATATCAAAAGATGATTAAGACCTATGGCATTCCATCGGAGTGGGAACCGGAATTCCCGTCTGCCGGTTCGATTGCCAGTTTCCCACCTCCCGAAAAAATGGCTTTGTACGCCGATTATTTTGACCGTAGCAACTTTCGCCTTCCCGTAACAAAGTTTTTTCAACGCTTGGTCAAGGCGTTTGGGATTCATTTATCCCAACTTCATCCACGCTCCGTCATGCGAATTCGCCACTTTGAATTCGTATATATGGCACACGAAATCGTGTCGCGGCTGGACCGGTTCGTTGTGTTTTACAAGATAGCCAACCGAAACGGGTGGTTCACTTGCCACAGCTTGCCTGATAGAGTTATCAGCGGTGTTTCCGAAGAGACTTCCAAGGATTGGAAGAGAAAATTTTTCTGGATCTCTGAGGATCTGGTGCCGGAGACCATGATCCGTCGTGCTCCTAATGATGCTCTTACTGAGATCATCTCGGCTGCTTACGAGAAGCGTGATTGGTTTCACAAGTTGACTGCATCACCAACTCCTATGCGGGCACTTCCCGAGGAGGCCCTTGTATGGGCGGGAATGAGCCGTTTGTGGTCTTCGCCTTTCATGGAGCCTATTTTTATTGAGTTGAATGGCCGTAAGTCTTTATTGCTTTTGTCTTTTTTGTATTTTGAAATTTTATTGGTGACGTTATTGGTTTATCTTCAGATTTTGGATCGATGTTGAATGCCTTGGATGATGACAAGGGTTGTGTGGGTAAGACCATTCGCGATGCAAAGGATACGCCTATCCTTGAAAAAACTACCAGGTACTTCCTCTTTCCGGTCAAAGTGCGTGCCGAACTGGTTGTTACGGAAGCTATCCTTGAAACAGGTGCGTACATCCTGAATCCTCCGCCTCTTAATGCGCTAACTTCCGATGGGATAATCGTTATTTTAAGTGACGATTCTGTCGTCCTTGAGGAAGGAAGCTCAGATGATACTTCTGAAGTTTCACCTGTCTCTCATTTGTTGGCAGAGCTTTACCGGAAAAGATCTCTCCGTGCATCTCAAGCAAGTGACGCAGGTACCAGTGCTACGGATGCCAAGAAAGAACCAAAAACCAAGAAACGTCGGACGCATCGTCCGAGGAAACCACTACCAGCCAACCTTGCGGAGCGTTTGGGGACAGTGAAAGGTAAGTTTTTACTTGTTAACTTTTGTTGTTCACGACAGTGGGATCTGATTTATGACTTTGTTATGCAGATCCGTCCATTGCCGAATGCCCGGTGGCTGGTAAGTTATTGACGTCGGTACTGACTACTAAAAAACAACCGTCTCCTTCTTCGGAGAAGGAAGTGGATAAGTCAGTTACCCCTCATGTTGAGACGGTCGAGGAGGAATCTAATGTTCAATCAAATAACTTTCGGGTCCTTGGATCATTTGTTCCAAAATGTCGACACCACCGGTCCTCAACAAGAGAATCCTGAAGACACTGCGGAAGGCTTTAGGACTAATGAAGCTTTTATGCAACCTCCCCCCCCCCCCCCCAATTTTACACTTCTTCCTCATTCTTTTCGACGGGCGAGGGAGATGATTTTTTGTATGGATCTTCTGCCCATGAGGCTGGGGGAGGTTCATCTCAAGGTGGGCCACAACAGTCAACTTCCTCTCCTGTTCGCCTTGGACCCACAAGTTCTCAATTCTTTGGGAGCGTGCAGTTGGGAGGGGACTATGACTTGTTCGTCCCGCCCTGGGATATCATCAACGGGTCTCGGGTTTCTAATCCCAAGACCTGTATGAGTTTTGTTGAACACTGCATGCCACCAGCTGAGAAAGCACACCAGCTAACTCGTTCCCGCCAAGAACTCCATTCCGATTTAGCTGTTTCCTTGACTAACAGTTTAGCCTGTAGTCAGGAAATCTTACGGGAGTGGCGGACAATGGACGGTAAGCTTGGTGCTGCTTCCGATGAAGTAAAAGCTGCGAAGAAAAAAGCTGAGGAACACCGTAAAGCGGCGAGTGTAGCAAGGTGGAAACAATCTGACGCCGAGTCTGCACTCCAAAAAGAAAAGAAACGGAATGCTGATGCTGCTAAGCGGTGGAAGGAGGCCTGCGAGAGGTCGAATGCCACCCTTGAGGCTTCCCGAGCTGAGACTCAGAAGAAAAAGGACGAGTTAGCGAAGCCACAAGACGAAGTGTCCCAACAAAGCGTCCGGATTCAAGAGCTCGAGGAAGCTTTGAGATTGCAAGGGGAGCAATCCGAAATGAATGGTAAGACTGTCGTTGAAATGAAGTCTGCATACGACTCTCTCTTGCAATCCCACACTGAAGCAGGCGACCGCGCTTTCGCCGAGCTACAGGAACTTCGTAGCAGGGCGGAGCACGCTGAGCGGGAAAGGCAATACTTCCTTGATCATGGCCTTGACTCTGTAAGTTTTCTTGCACACCTTTTATTTCTTTGCATGTTTAATTCCACGGTGCTGACGAAATCTTGTTTACAGGTTATCGGTCATATCAAGAGGAGCACGGAGCTTACCGATTGCTTCGTGAACTTAAAAACTGCTTCGGAAGGCGTTGGCCGGGTGAAGGGATTTAATGAAGGGTTGGCATTTGCCCAATCCAGACAACCTATCGAGAGCCACCCGCTTCATGGCCTTGACGCGAAGCAGGAGTTCGATATGTGGGTTCAAGAGTACGATGGCCTTGTCTTTCCGCTGCAGAATATGCTTCCGGAATTCGCCTTGTCCGAGGATGGCGTGAAGCATCTGCGGGTATATATTGACGATGAATCTGATGACGAGTCTGATGATGACCAGTCTGGTGAAGACAAGGCGGATGATGCGGCCCAGAATGCTCCGGAAGACACGATGCCTTAGAACCCATAGGATAGGTGTAGTCATTAAAACTTGACCTTGTAATTTTCTTTTCATGTTTTTGTAATCACCATTTTGAATATTAATGAAAAGAACTCCCTGGGTTGATAATATCATTGTGAAATATCTTCTCTTTAAATCTTTAACTTGTGAAAGTTGAATGGATAGTACTAATGATGTGGCGGAGAGAAGATTCTAGGCGGGGGCTGACAAGACGTTTGTTTGACAGCCTGTAACCACTTTTTCGAATTTCCCGCCTGACGTGTCAATCATCCCATGGCCCCTATTTTCTCTTTCCTCTGTTAGTCAGACGATCGCATTGATTGCAATGAGTATAAATAGGCTTGATGTCTCCAACCATTCTTATTGCTTACATATTTTTCCCTTCAATCATACCAGAGGATTCTGCTTTCTCGTATCTGTCTTAAATATTTCGACTTCGATGGCTGCTCAGAAAAAGAATCCTCCTTCTATTAATGAGGTCGGATGTGACATTAAAGAGAAAGATTTCGAAGATGTTAAGAACGTGTATGGCTTTCCGTCGGACTGGGAAGCCGAACGTCCGGCAAAAGGAGACATCGCAACAGCACCGCCTCCGAAGAAGATGGAAGTATATCTTGACCACTTTACCACGGGTAACTTCCGGTTGCCCTTGACGAAATTCGTTAGGTACATTCTGAAAAAATACGTGCTTCATTTATCCCAAATTCACCCGTTTGGGATGCTGCGGATTCGGCATTTCGAATTCTGTTGCCAATCTCACAATTACGAGCCATCCGTCAATATGTTTGCCATTTTCTACAAGATGACATATCGTGACGGGTGGTATGGCTTCGCTACTACCGGGAAAGGTTCGATTGGCTTCGAATGGATCCGGAGTATTCATGGATGGAATTCCAAGTTCTTTTGGATTCGGGAAGATGTCATCCCATTTACAATGACTCGACGGAAGCTGGAAGATCCACTTCCTGAGATTCCTATTATTGAATACACGGGTCACAAGTGGTTCGACACTTTGACCCAGACGCCTTCACCTATGCGTCCTATTCATGAAGGTGCCATGGTACATGCGAAGATGAGCCGTTTGTGGCCTTTCCCTCAATTAGAACCGTATTACGAGGGAACAGGTGGACGTAAGTATGTTGGTAATTTGTTCTCAGTATCCTTCTTTGTTCTAATTATATATATATATATATATATATATGTTTTTTTGTGTAAGGGAAGGTTTTGTATTCAACATTCTCTTGGACCGTGAGGAGGGTATGATGGTGCGTCGTGAAATTGAACGAAGGGACGCACCGTTCTTGGGGCGCACTCGAGTTTATTTTCTATTCTATACTACCCTGAGCCCGGAGCCTATAGTTTCTGAGGCGATGTACGCTCAAGGTGAGGAATTGGTCAAAAAGTGTGAAGGTATTTCCCAACCTCGACCTATAACTGCCGCTACTTCAAGCGGAGTGATAGTACTACTTTCATCTAGCGCGGAGTCGTCACTCTGCGAAGGAGGGTTATCGAGTGGTGCTACTAACCCTTCGCATTCGTCTGTAGGTTTAACCCGTAAGCAAGATTTGAAGGCTATCACCAATCCGTCAGCAGGAGAGGAAGGTGATCCTCAATCCGTTGAGGGCGAACCTCAAGTTGCGGAAGCGGGTGCTGCCGGTAAACGGAAAGCACAAGCTTCCGATGCCGTGCCCAAGAAGAAGAAGAAAAAGAATAAGACCAAGGTTGAGGTCCCGGATCTTGGCGCTCGTCTTCGGGAGCTTTCTGCCCGCGACGTTTCGAAAGGTAAGACTTGGCCCCTTATGATTATTCCTCAATCTATCGCTTCTAGGTAACTTGAAGGTTTTTATTTCATGTTTGAAGAATTCTGCTACTACCGAACTCCCGACTCCACCCACTTCACCAATAAACACTGTTCAAAAGCCGATCGATTTATCGAACTCTTCTCCTATTAAGGACAAAGAGGTTGATGAAGCTGATCAGTTCCACACATCTCCACCCCGTCATGAGCATATCTTCGGAGATCAGGGTGGGGTCAGTGTGTTTAAACGCGGGGGGCATGCTTCCTCCTCTCAAGTGGGTGAGGATACTGCTCCGCATCATCCCCGATGGTCGTTACGGCAAAAATCAGTACTGAGCAATGCGGGTGTTTGCCAAGAATATCTCGACGAAAGTCTTCCTCCTGCAGAGAAGGAACGACAACGTCGCCGCATCCGTCAAGAGTTGTTCGACTCCAACTCTTATCATGTGGCGAACGCTGTGTCTACCAACCAGGAACTTCGCTGGGATTGGTTAGCTATGAATGATGAGTTGGAGGAAACCGAGCGGAGTTTGCTTGGTGCCAAGAAAGAAGCTCTTAAGGCATTAACTGATGCCCAAGATAGCCATCGGGCTATGGAAGTGGAGAAAGCCGCACAACTTGCTGCTGAGGAAGCTAAGACTGCTCTCCAGAAACAACTGGATGATCAAGCTGAGCTGATAAAGACCCTTCAAGCTGACTCAGCAGCTAAGGATCAACGCTTATCCGACCTGAACGCCAAGAATCGAGACCAAGCTCTGGAGTGTGCTGGTCGTAAGATGGATCTTATCCGGGCTCAGGCGGATAAAAAATGGCTTTTATCAACAGCGATTCCCAAGGTATCAAGTCTTTTGATCAATACGAGTGATTCGGGCTTATATGTGCTTACTTATGCCTGTGCGGTTTAACAGGTTATTACTGACGTTCGGAATAGTGATGACCTTGGGAATTGTGTCGCGGTGCTCCTTCGTTCCTCCGAGCAAGCTGGTCGCCAAATGGGCTTTGAGGAGGGATATGAGTTTGGCTCAGCATCTCGGCCTCCGGAGGAATATGTGTTAGCCGGTAAGGATACCGCCTCTATCCTTATTGAGAAGACCAAGGAGTTTGATACCCTGAAGTTTTCTCTTTCTGACCATATATCAGAGCTTGCGGACAAGGAAGACGCCATAGATCAATTAAAAGAATTATTGGATCTTGATGAGGATGAAGACGGTGAGGCCGATGACACCGCGGAAGGTGAAAACGTCGCTCTATAAGTATATGTGCCACTATTGTAAATATTTTTTTAGCTTGTAATCCCTTTTGACTGTTTAATAAGAAGTCTTGCTTTCTTCCGGTGCACTTTGTCTTATGTTCCATAATATAAGTGCTTATCCGGAACTTCGGTGTTGTCAATTAAAGATTACAACTTAACAAAATATTATGGGATTAACTGGACACCCTTCATAAGCCGTACTAAAAGAAATTGCATAACTTGCTAATCTATGTGGGCACGTAGACCGAAAAAGCAAATAAAACTGCTATACATAGCATTTCTTTAACTGTGCTGTGTTCCATGTTTGAGGAATTTCAGTCCCATCTAACTTTTCCAACTTGTAGGCGCCCTTTGATAGTACTTGTTTGATTTTATAAGGCCCTTCCCAAGTTGGGGCTAACATGCCC